>NC_046368.1:12078377-12274650 GCF_011125445.2 Fundulus heteroclitus | reverse complement strand
CAAGCTAACATCTTGCCGTGTAATATATGTCATCTATACGTAGTTCACTCTAGGAGATGGGGTTACTTGATTCTAACAAAATATCTTCCATCAGGTCAGTTGTAGTTATTTCTGTTTGATCAAAGTCATATTATAACATGTTTCAGAGTCAGTTGTCCAAATCGGGGATCAGGACCACAGTCAATGGAACTTGTTTGTTTTTATTAAGGTTAGGAATTAAAAGTTGGGTAATAAAAATATTGCAGAACATGGATGAAAATTTTGGCAATGAGTTAACAATGGAGCATATTGAGCTAGCGTTCAAGGCAGCATTTTAGTACCTGTACTTTCACCAACAGCTGTCCCTTTAGTACACATTATTGCATGATAATGTTAGTAACTGGATGTGTTCCTGGAAAAACCATGTCAGGACAGCATGCACATGGTGCACTAAAGGTCCATTTCTAATAGGTCCGTCCCTAAACAAGGCTCAATGTCCATTGTAACAGACTCTGACACAAGCCCATACCTTTACAGAGAATGGCCTTTGGACAAGATGCTGATAAGGCTAAATCCCATTCGAGTGTTTTTTTCTAACATGCCTGCAGCAGTTGCAGTGATAGGTGTAGTGTATGAGTGCTTTTTCTATAGCTTTAATGATTTTCTCTAGCACTTATGTTATACATCTCATATTTGAAGTGGCCTGACTTAAGAGTCTCTCCTGAAGGATAGAAAAAGCTGCCGCTCATTTGAATAAATGTACAGAAGTAGATATTAAAATGCATGACTCTTTATTCCTGGAATCCTCCATACAAAAGTTGAATTGTAAAGGTTATAGTTGGATGTGCAGAGTTGTGTTTGTTATTGATTCTGCCCTGTAGGTTAATTAACTTTGTGGTTAGAGCAGCCCGGAAAACACAGTAGCATCGCCACCTCGTGTCTGCCGGTTTTCTTTCTATATGTGTTGGTTTTAGTGGCCCAATTCTACAAACTGCTAACCTTTGGACTTATAAAACTAATGGCGTGTAATTCTATTCAACCAGACTTGTTCAGCAGTTTCAGCACAATGCAATGGAGATGCACTGTACCAAATATTGTCCTTTGATCGAAACATTGAAGACATTATAGAAACGCTTGACTTCTTTTCCTACATACTCTGCATTTTAACATTATGTGAAAACAGTTGCATGTATTCAATGGTTTTATCGGTATTCACAAAGATAGGGGACCTGAATATCATCAAACCCATGCTTCCTTTTCTTTTTTTTACTCTAGAAAAATGATGGTCAGTTTACGGTTATCCAGCTGGTCGGTATGCTGCGGGGCATCGCATCTGGCATGAGGTAACCGTAGTTCTGAGACACGCATATCTTTATTGATCTTGTTAACTATGCACGGTGCTTAATTTTTAATTCCACCCATTGTGTTGATCGTTTCAGATACCTGTCAGACATGGGTTATGTCCATCGCGATCTGGCAGCGCGGAATATCCTCGTCAATAGCAACCTTGTGTGCAAAGTGTCTGATTTTGGTCTTTCTCGGGTCCTGGAAGATGATCCAGAAGCAGCTTACACTACACGGGTAAGGATTTACACTCCATTCTGTGTTTATTGGCTCTTGATATCCTCGCATAATAATGTCTTACATTAGGTCATCAGTTGTGATTGGATTGTGTTCATTTTGAAATCGGGGCTTCCTTCTTAGTCTGCTCAACCACATCTAAAACTTATCAACTATGCTTAGAAGCCAAGTATGTGCCAGATATCTGTATGTCTAATTTAGCAAACTCGTGGCTTAGAGAAACATTCTTAGTACATTCAAACATGTGCACTCAGTTCTTCATCACTGAAGTTGTAGGTCATATAATCACCCTACCCTGCAAAGAGAATGGTCCAAATGAATCATATATTGTGTTTGCATCTCTAGAGTCTGACACTTTGGAATAAATAAGAAACTCAGACACAACTTAGCCAAAATGTGCATGTTTATATTCATGCACTCACACCGATGACAGCAGCAGGCTTTAAATTGAGCTGTGCATCCTTGACTGAGCGTCGTCGTGCCAGCAAGAGACAGGCGGCCTCCTGCAAGAGGAGGGCCAATTAGTACTCGACTCGGTCTCCACAACACTCAATTAGCACCGAGTCTCTCTGCCTTGGTGCCAAATATCCTGTCACTCACTTCTCCCTGCCAGGCCGCTTCCCTTCTCCGTCTCTTTCTCTCCGCCGTTATCAAGCTCCCATTCCCCAACAAGTGAGAATAACACGACTCACATTCTTGAAATAATCAGACGCCAAGATATCCTGCTGCTGTATTCATCAATACTGCATCAAGTTAATTTCGCTACTCATCAGCTGAAAACACATTTTCTGCTGGAACTCAGCAGTGTTCCTGTGAACCCTTTTTTATCTTTACTGAGGAAGCATTATAATAAAGATGAGGGGAAATCAGTAGAGCAATCTCCGGCCCCCGACAGTTTGGATAGGGAATTCATGCAAGTGGGTGAAACTTGTCACTCCAATGGGGTGCTTAAATCTAGATTTGTTAGCGTAGGAAGTGTCTCAATTACAGTGTATTCTTAGTTGCCGTCTGGATGTAACGAAACATTTCTTTTTCTTTTTTTTTTTCAATCTGCAGCTGTTCTTATCAAACAATTATTTGGAGCCATGGGGCATGAAATGCATTCATGTAACATTTAAGAATTATCCAAACAAATGTTGAGGAATAGATGATAAGCAAAGATTAGATGATCAAATCTGTGCTTCTTTTAAGAAGGGCTTGGAGTATATGCGGTGTATAGACAAGCTTGTTTAGCTGCAAGTGGTAATTATAGGATTAACACTTTAAGTACATGCAGTGCCCTGAACTGCTAAAGAATTCACATCCCTTGAAAGTTTTTCCTCGCCTGATTTGTTTTATTACAACCAGGAACCTCAATGTATTTACTTCAGATTGTACGCGTTATACCAACACAAAGTCGTGCATATGTCTGAAGCTGAAGAAAAGGGGGTTTTTGGACTTGAGATTATGTAGTAAAAATTTAGAAATCTGAAAAGTATGCCTTGGTTACAAAGATGAAGAAACAAACTTATCAGGCAAATAGTTGAAACTGCAAACCTACCAAGACATTGTCCACATTATGTAGCAAATATGTATGTAAATGCGATATTATTGCTAAAAAAAATGTCCCCACCCCTCGGTGTGAGCTTCAGTATCTCAACCAATTGCATACAATTATGATTGTAAATGCGTGTTGTGAAGCTCGACAAGACATTTACGTCCACCTGTGGGAGAACTGCAGATATCCACTGCTGAGGTGAAAGAATCTGTTGAGAGTATTTTGGCGATTAGTTACATTCTTCACAAACCTGGCCTTCAGGAAAGCCATAAGAAGTCCCATTTTCAGTTTTCACCCACCCATGTTGGGACAGAGTAACCATTTGTAAGAAGTTGCTCTGGTCCGATGAGATCAAAATTTCACTTTTAAATCTCTACAAACCAGTAGGGAAGGCTAACAAACAAGTGTCAGAAGGCTAACCCTGCACAACACGCTAAACAGGCCACCACCAAAGTGAAACATGGTGGTGGCAGAATCATGCTGAGGCGAGGCCTTTCTTCAAAATGAATAGGGAACCTGGTCAGAGTTGAAGAAAGTGTAGCAACATAAAAAATGTTTCCTTAAAGAAAACCTTTGGAGTCTGTAAAGAACTTGGGGCGGTGGTTCACCTTCCAACAGGAAGACTGTAAACATACAACCAGAGCCACATTGGCTCTCCGGCTGTCTCTCATCTTTCGTCTGTTTGCTTCTATTACCCGTCATGTTAAGTAGGTCAGTGGACCACACAGAGCTGTGTGTACAGCAAGTATGTTCACACCATTTTCCGACTCCGTTCTTTAACACTTTCTTTTTTTAACATTGTCAGTTGAGCAACGCATTTAGAAGAGGATTTATTAACGCCACCTACCACCTGTAGCACTGCTGGCTAGTAGCAATCAGACATCAGCCAGTCAGAATTGTGAAGTTTTTTTTTTTTTTTTACCTGTAAAGAACTAACTTTAACGCTCACCCTGGCTAAGCGCTGGAACAGATTGTGAGCTTTGCTTTCTCACTTTTGCTGTTCTGCTCAAGTCTGTTCTCCCTGTTGTTCGTTGTGTTGAATGAATTCTTGTAAAACATCTGTATATGGTTGTTACAATGTAAAACAACTGGGTCTTTAAATCCACTGAGTTATTTGAATCGTGTATTGAATAGCGTCTCCTTTTGTTGAAGGGCGGGAAGATCCCTATTCGCTGGACAGCTCCTGAGGCGATCGCATACAGGAAGTTCACCTCCGCCAGCGATGTGTGGAGTTACGGGATTGTCATGTGGGAGGTCATGTCGTACGGAGAGAGGCCTTACTGGGATATGTCCAATCAAGATGTAAGTTTTGTGAAAAAAAAAGAAAAAAAGAAATGTTTCACTGATGCGTGCTTTGGCCCTGTTACAATAACAGAGCTGCATGTGCCCACTCATTTTGCACAGGCAACATATGTGCGCACAGCCTCTTAGTGACCTCTCTAGACTCCTCCTTCCTTTTGGTTATTAGGCTGTCTATCTGAAAGACTGGAGAAGCGGTAGAGGAGGAGGGAAGATGAGGATGAGTGGGAAGGAGAGGCAAAGACGTTTGATGTTTAATTGAAAGCGTTATGCGGGATTTTCTCTGATCTGCACAAGAAAGCGGAGGCTCAAACCTTCCTTCTCTAAGCCGTCTCCTTCTGTTTCCCATTCTCTCTCTCCCCCTTTCAATTTCTTGTCCTCTCTTGTCTCTCTAAAACGCCGTCTTTGTCTCTGTTCTTCATTTTGCCTTCCGTCCACCCTCTCCTTCTTTCTCCCTCCTCGGTCTCTGATCTTTGCACCCTGTTAGTGTAAAGTGTAGTCGTACTCCCTCTCAGCCGGCAGTGATGGTTTGATGCGGTGGGCTTTTTTTTTTTTTTCTTTTCTTCGTACACTTTAGTTGGAAGTGTATGCATGCGCTTTCATGCATCCGTGCGTGTTGGAGTGTTATCATGTAGGTCTTTTGTGTGATTTATCCAAAGTAAAAGCTGTTGTGAACTCGACAAATAAATTCCCTGCAGTGTCTTACGCTGGCAGAGTTTGGCTGAAAACTCCTGCCTCATCTCCACTGCAGGCACCAACGGAAAGAGCTGGGGTTTATTTATTATTCATCCAACTCTGTTCCCCTTTAAATATATAAAAAAAAAATGATTTAGTGCTGCATCTTCTTAGTTGCAGAGATGAATAACCGGGCAATGCGGCATTTGGAATAAACAAGTAATCCTTTAATGTTGTGGTAATTTATGCTCTTCCTGGAGTTTAGAGGAAGGTCAAGTATTAAGATAAAAGATTTTGCCTGGTGTGCTCAGATATCATCAGCAAGCTCTCGACAGTGTTGCCAAATTTTCAACTTTGCCACTATTTCGGGACAGGTGAAAAGTATTTGTCTACCTTCCAAAGC
The DNA here is from genome assembly GCF_011125445.2 of Fundulus heteroclitus. Taxonomy (NCBI): domain Eukaryota; kingdom Metazoa; phylum Chordata; class Actinopteri; order Cyprinodontiformes; family Fundulidae; genus Fundulus; species Fundulus heteroclitus. The sequence continues at coordinate 12,269,176 of NC_046368.1, read as the reverse complement.
ACTCGCAGGCGGCCCGGTCCTCCACTTTCTCCCAGCTGTAGTCAGAGCAGCAGATGTTCACATGTCTGCATCTAAACAGCAAATGAATCGCTCAAATATGCTTCTGCTTTGCAATCAGTAGTATTTTCTTTGACTATAATAATTCCCTACACCACTATAAATTGTTCCACTATAAATTGTTCCATTTGACCCCTTTAACAGCAGTGACTTAAGCTATTGTATTGAAAGGTTTTATTGTGAATTGTTGTAGGCGTCTAAGCCATACGTTTAATAACCATATCAGATAATTTAAAAAATATATACGAAATGAACACAACTCTTTACAAAAAAGTAAAAGGTTTGGATCGAAAAACAAATGAATAGACGTTTTTGTGAAGTTCTAAACATACATTTTGTCTCCAATTCCTCTCTCCTACAGCAGCTATTACGTTTACTGACCAAACTTGATGATGCTGTCAAAAAGTTAGCAAGGATCCAGCAACACTCACTTGTGCTGAATCAGAATGCTGCGGACAAGGAAGTCATTCCATATTTTGATGTTCAAAGGAAGCGTATGCAGGAGTTTCCACAACTTTTGTTAGCCATCAGTTACGTGGAGCCACATTAAACATGTTACGAGCAGAATTATTACAAAAAGAGAGTAAACAGGCTAACATTAGCCGAGCACTGCAGCTCCACCTGAACCGAACGGAAGAACCAGGTGTGAGTTCACTGAGATGGTTGCAGTTTATGTCGAGTCACATATGTTTTAAGACAAATGACAAAACTGTGTTTTTTTTAAACATGTTGTCAGGATATTTAAGTTTTTTTATGTTGTCGTTTTTTTACCTCGCCTGTGTTTTAGCCATTGTTAAGAGAAAATGAAAAAGGGAAACTGCAGCATGTGATACTGATGAAATGGAGGTGGTTCCTTCATACTTCAAAGAAACCATATTTTCAACCACTGATTGTATTAACTTTAATGAAAGCAAGGCAAATTTATTTATATAGCACATTTCAGTACAAAGACAATGCAAAGTGCTGTACATGATTAAAATGTAGGAAAATAAAAACAGAATAAAAGCAAGTAGGAATAAAATGTAGAAAAAAAGAAACAAAATAAAACATGGGAAACTGGAAACTAAAAGCAAATATTAAAAACAGTTGGACTACAAACTTGAACTAATTATGTTTCAGTAAAACAGTTTGAACTAGAACAGGCAAAACAAATGTGTTTTTAATCTTGATTTTAAAAGAACTCAAACTGGAACTTGGTATCGGAAAGAAACGGATCTTGAACGGCTCGGACTGGCATCGGTGACAAAAAAATAAATAAATCCTGATGGGACTATCCCCACACCTACATGTAGGAAACTGTTCTCACGTGTGTCTCTCTGTTCGATTCGCCGACAGGTTATAAAAGCAGTAGAAGAGAGCTACAGGTTGCCTGGCCCGATGGACTGCCCCGAAGCGCTGTACCACCTGATGATGGACTGCTGGCAGCGGGAACGCAGCAGTCGACCCAAGTTCGATGAGATCGTTTGTCTGCTCGACAAGTTTATTCGCAACCCCAGTTCATTAAAGAAGTTGGTCAACTCCTCACACAGGTATGGCCCAGCGAGAAGCACACGATTCTGCAAGATTTCCCTCCCTGCCACAAATTAGTTCATGGCGAAAGCTCATAATTGAATCAGCTCTGACATTTTATGTACTTCAGTAAAAAAAAAACGATTAGAAAAGTCACTTTAAAAGCAATACTTTGATTTAATGTTTAGTATTCCCCCACTCTGTATGTATTATTCATGTCTGTATAATGGCATAAAGGTGCTTATGAGTGCCTTACAGACACCTAACGGTTTTTTTTTTTTTCTTTGCAAAGATCCAAAGTGGAGTTTAACACGCATGCAAATTGAAGCATGCTTAATAAATTAGCGGCGTGCCTAATACGCAATGACATATGACAGCTGTCGAGATTAAAGAGCTGCCAGTAAGCCCGGACCTTTTTTCCACGCCAGCCTCCCGTTTCTGCTGTAGCATGGAAAATGTCGTTACATACTGTGAATGTTTCATTTGATAGCATGGGGAGCTCTATTTGTCAGCACCAAGAGTGAGCTGAATGACAAAGACGTTTGAGGGGAGACGCGTTTGCAGCTTTGTGTGATGGCGCCTAGCTCGCATTATCTGTGACGCCTCGCAGGTATCCGTCAGGACTTGATGGGTCGAGCTGTGGGCCATAAAATCTTTGTGTGTGTGTCCAGGTCATATGATTCATAACAATGGTATCCTTTTTGTCTACTTGCACCACATGGTGTTTAAAACCGTTCACCAGAAGAAATGCTCTATGCTTCGCTGTAATCTCGTTTGCATCATATGGTTGTGAGTAGGGCTGGACGATATAGAAACAAAAGCATATCGATAAAATAGAAATCATATTTGATCGATATTGATAATTATCAACAAATTGAAAACGTATATTTTAAGTGCAGCCCTGGCCGTTTTATGCTGTTGTTTAGCGACTTATTGTTAGACAAAGAACACACAAACACTGAATTCAAACTCAAACCTTTATTCAACCAACTTTTTACCAAAACTTCAAGTTTTTATATAAGAAAACACATGCTCTCTGAACTCTTTGAAGGGGGCGGAGCTTGGTTTCTGGGTCTGTTTGTGATTGGTTGGGAGGATGTAATGACTATAATATTAACTTACATGGCTAGAATGCAAAAAATAAGCAAAATTGTTATTCTATTGAACTTTTTATTGATCCTTTTTTTTCCCCATCATCGATATACGTCTATCCATCGATATATATTGTTATTGAATTATCGTCCAGCCCTAGTTGTAAGCAGGCCATGCATTGATTCTCTGCATGTTTGTTCCAGAATGATAACATTCCTTGATTCCTTTTTTTTATGCTCTCCATCCATGTGTTAGGGTTTCCAACTTGTTAGTTGAGCATGCCAGTGTAGAAGGAGACTGCAGCACTCGAGGCAAGACTGTCGGCGAGTGGCTGGACTCCATCAAGATGGGCCGGTACACAGAGCTCTTTATGGAGGGAGGCTACTCCTCGCTCGAAACAGTTGCTCAAATGACATCAGAGTAAGACCACTTGCATGTTGGAAGGCACTGGAATGTTTTCTGGGTTGGTTTGGAAGATAATATACAGTATATGTTTATATAAATAAGATGACTCCTATTATTTTTATTTCTTTATTGGTGTCAGATCACGCGGTAAATCTCATGCCACCATTTCTTTGCTGTTTTTTGCAGGGACCTTCGAAGAGTAGGAGTGAATCTGGCTGGACATCAGAAAAAGATTATCACAAGTATTCAGGAGATGAGAGTCCATATGAACAGCACCAGCTCTGCTGTAAACATCTGATGCATACGTAGAAGCGTGCACACCATCAGACATCCATATGCGCACACGAGTTAAAACCGATGTATGGACCTAGCATGTAATCAAAGAACTGTTGGACCTAGAACGGCTTAGCACTTTCTGAAGACGAGGAAACCCTAGGTTCTATGGATCTGCACTTGATGATCTGCGTTGTGGTGAGTTTTGTGTGTTGAGCTCGTGGCGATAAAGTATACTGCAGAGCTAAAACCAAACTGGACTGAACCGGACCGAATGGTGCTATGCGAAGGACTGAGGAAGGCGAATAAAGCCGGGACTAAGGGATGTTTTTTTTTTCATTTGACTTTTCTGGATTTTCTGGATTCTTACATTATTTGCACTGTTTGGATTTCCTCAACCTAGGAACAAAGCGGTGCCCTCTTTTTGACTGCACCACGTTGGACGTTTTGATAAAAGTGGGCTCAAAATGGAACTTTTGAATCTGTCTCAGGTGAGACGAGCAAACCCGGTCTGAACAGAACGTATCCAATAGCCATAGCTTTGGACGTACACTACCTTTTACAAGTCACTGAATTGAAAAAAAAAAAAGTTCTCAGGCAGGGCAAAAATATTGGACCAAGATTATAATTATTATAAGTGTGAGTTGTCGGTTTAGCATATTGATCTTATTTGTTTGTTATCCTGTCTCGGAGAGGTTTTAATGCCACAAAACTGCATCCACACTCTTGCTGTAGGAATCTTTGATGTTCATATGCCATCCTTCACAAAAAACAAATCAATTAAACACATAGTCATGGACTAAAGGTAATAAACTCTATGAAAATGCCGAACTAAGGCTATGACAGAGACAACAAATGGGCCTTCTTTGGGCATGTGGATACTTTAGAAATGTTCCTTTGCCTGAATGTAATACATTGGAAGAATGTGGCAATAATCTTCCTGGTCCTTAAAACCAGCTTCTGAATGATGCCAGAGATTGTAAAACATTTAGTCGACAAGCTTGAAAGTCTATAAAGACTTTTAGTTTCCTATTAAAAAAAAAATCACCCGTATATCAACATCCGACCAACAACTCTAATATTCAATTGGTTTGTTTTGAAAATCAGATACTTGAAAGATGCATGTTTTAAGGAAATGTTGACTCAGATACGGCTAACCCCTTTGTTTGAAAGCCCTAGCCATAACAACATAGATCGTTTGCTTAACTCCGAATCATACGAGAGTATTTCACAGACAAACGGGAGCCTTTTCCCATTGTTTCATTGTTCGCCCAGAAGTAACAGAGAGAAATCTCACTCCAAGTAAAACACAAGTGGAATGATGTATCATTCTTTTTACGACTTTCATGGAAAGGTTTGGAGAATTCTCACTTAAATACTGCATATTTTGTGTTCATAATCTGTGTGACGTTTTTTTTTTTTTTTTTGCCCACAGAAGAGTCAAATCAATCTAATGGGATCTTGATTGGTGTTCTGGTCTTGACACCTTGACATGATCCCAAAAACAGCCTTCACCGGTCAGGAGTGCATTCAGCCGTCTTTTAACAAGCCTTCACTTAGAAAACAGTAACCTTCAGGTACCACAGAAAACCCTCAGTAATCTGTTCAGTTCACCGTGCCGCACACTATCTCTTCCACGCTTGTGTGCCACACCGCAATAAACCTCACTCTGACAGGACTGCTGTAAAAAAAAAAAAAAAAACAGTAACAAACAGGAAAAAAGGCAATATTGATAAACTTGATAATCATTTATTTGTACTTGTTTAAAGAAAATTGTGAACAGTTTGTTTCATTATTGTGCTTTCTCATGGACTACTTAGCAGCTCCGCGTACATGTTCTTCATGTAAATAATGTATTATACATTTAAAGCAGGGTGCATTGTTCCTTCGTCTGCCATCACGTGGACAACTTGACATTGATTATACATTTCAGAGTTGGTAAATGTGACAGATTCTACGAAGCCGCATTTTTGCTCGGATGTCTTGGAGGGGGCTAACAGCACATTTGTCTCCTACCAAGGGTTTCAGAGGGAATGTGCAGAAAGACGAGACTTAAAATATTTTTTTTGTTGTCGGTGGTTGTGTTTTCTTTTAAGTTCCAATGGAAGGCAGAGGACTTTTTTTTTCAGGGCCCATACTTTTGTTTGTGCGAGTACGTAATGCGTATGCACATAGTTTGCTTTCGTTGTATGGTTTAAAAGTAAATGATGTCAGTAATTAGTCCAACCTGTGCTTCACTTCTCTTCAGTATGGAATAATTTCATTGTGAATTATTACTAAAACTCAACCCCTTTGAATGCAGTGTCCAGATCTGCAGAAAGTATTCACACTATATCTGTGTTTGTAGATGATTTATATATTTCTTTGTCCATTTACTGTAAAGCTTTGGTATAAAGTTGGGGGGGGAGGAAGAGTTATTTCTGTCTAGAGGGGGTTTTACTTGACCATATGAAAGCACACAAGAAGAATGTAAGGTTTTAAAGGAGTGTTCCGCTTTTTCGAAGAGCATGTTTAGCTTTTGAGCCAACTGTTGATGGTGGATAAAAGAGGACTTACTGCTGTAAAAAAAAAAAAAATCTCAGCTGATTGAATGTAAGAGGGTTTGTTTCAGATTTGAAGTTCTGCAAGGGTTGGTAGTGTTTCTAAGATTAAAAGTGGTCCCAAGTGAACGATTAATTACAGGAAGCATAGCATCTGCATAGTCTCTGTAGTCTGCTCATTATATGTGTAGCTTTTCTCTTCCAGATTTAATTTATTTCATTCTATGTTTTATTTATTAGAATATTTCAAACTATTCTGTGACATTTTTAAACATTTTTTTTTTCTTTTTAGAAAAATACTTTTCAAAAATAATTTTGAGAAGAAACAAGAAATGCAGTTAACGCACTCAGAGGCTACCGTGGCTATGCAGGTTTGTTTATTAGAACGGATCAACAAGCAGAAGTGTTGAATATCTTAAATCAAGATGTAATGTTGTCAGCTGTTGTTACCGGCACTCTTTCCGGCTTAATTTTCAACTTAAATCCCACGCGTGGCGCATGAACAATTGGTGAATAATACAGCCTTATAAGTGCCTCGCATTTTCTAAGCACTGTTGTTTCCGCGCCTGTCAAAACAATACGTCCTAACCGTACCCCAACTTTGTACAATATTCATTCTTTGCCAACAATGTCTCCAGGCAATGAGAAGAATGTCAGACAATGTGTATGTTGGAACTAATTTCAGTTGCACTTTATGGGATATTTGTCTTTTTTTTTTTTTTTTTTTTTAAACTACAATGTCTATAGATGATTTACCTTTTAGTTCTCTCTTAATTATTTACATTGTGATCTATTTCTTGGTGATGATGATGATGATGATGATTATATCACTTCATACTGTCAATGCTTCCCTGGACATAAAAGTTGACAGCTAAGCACAAAGAGTCGGTAATATTTTTCAAAGAAATTAAAGGTATTGAACTGTTAATGTATAGAGCACCATTTTCTTGTGTATGGCACGTCACACCTTCAAGATACAAGCACAGGGTTTTTACAAAAACCTGTTGGGACGGTATGTGGATGATGACTTTTTATAAAAGATCGTTACCACAAGGTCTTGATGTCAACGGGCTTCTTCAAGGCAAATTTGCATCACCGTTTTTGAATTATTGCACCAATGTCAAGTAAAAGACTGAAACAAAAACAAAAAAAAACGTTTTTAAAACGGGCAAATAGAACTGCACCGTTAAGATGAGAAATGCTGGGCAACAAATCTTTTTGTTGGTGATTTCTCTCCGCAATTCAAAAATGTCCAGTTCTACAGTTGCTGGAAGATGAGAAAGCCACAAATCCAGGTATTATTCCAAGAGTCAGGTTAACTTCAATATTATTTAACTGCACGTATAATTTGCATTTGTCAATTATCAACTTAAATCTGTCAAACCGCAATTTGGAACCTGAAGATCCCCAAATTGAAAGTTTTTTTATTGTTCGCAACCTTTTCTTAGCCAGATTCATAGGAGGCTCTAGTAATTACACAAATATTGCATTGGTGTAATGCTTTTTTTCTTAAAATAAAAGCCCTGAACGAAGGTTTAATGCTAGGCGTGACTACATTGCGGTTAATGTGCAGAAGCAATAATGACTAATATCAGGAAAGGTATTTGTACACACACAGACACATGGGGTTAAAACAACAATAACATTGCACTAACGTCTGAATAGTTTTAAAATGTGAACATCTTGAATAAAACAGTGTCTGAGACCTTCTAAAATAAAGGAGTGAGCATACATGCATTCTGTCTGTTTCAATGGCTGCAGTTGACTTACTTCCTGAGTGTTCCTGTTTATAACAACATTTTATTAAACTCAAGCTTCATATTAAGATACTGAATCAGGTTAAAGGCTGAGTAAAACCTGCTTCTGTTGGCAAGGATGTTTGGAATGAAAAACCCTGGTTTGATCTCTTTTAGTGGCCAACTTTATCCTGGCATCTGCTAATTAGGAGGGCGGCTATCGTAGTAGTTTGTGCATGTAAAAACATAATGTGGTAAAAGAAATGCTGTGGGCGGAAAAACAGACGGGATTTTTGGAAAGGCGACGCAAGCTAAAATTATGCAAAAGAGAAAAAAAAAAAGTATTGTGTCCTGAAGACCCACCCACTTCATTTATTGTTCTCAGGAAGTGGAACATGGGTGTGTTCTGTGTGATCATTGAGGAAAAATGTGCACCTTTCTCTCAAAGTGTACAAAAGCAGGTATGCGCTCATGTTATTGCAGGTCATCAGTTAAATTATCGGTAACTCACGCATTATGGTTTTGAACAACTGAAAGCTGTTGTGGTTCATTGAAAGCACAGTTAAAAAAAAAAAAAAAAAAAAAAAAAAAAACTTGGCTATTGATGTGCTATTGGTTTGTCTTGGAAATTGTATTGTGTATTATGTTTGTGCTAATGTTTTTGTAGTGTCCTAACAAATTCTATATTTTTGCAATAAAACTTGTAAAAAAAAAATTACGTATTGTAACCATCTATGTCTAAAAATGCATTTCCATTGTTAGTAAATGGGTGTTTCATGAATGAATGCTTAATATGAAGATCCCAATAGCTGGGACTTGATTTGAAATATACAGTGTCATATTTTTTCTGTTAAGAAAACTGATTTGCAACTAAAAGCCAACTTATTCTACACAAACTAATAGTGCATCCCCAAATGGGAGCTGAAGGGTCTGCCACCTGTTTTAAGGGGAACTCCTTGTCAGTCCAAATGTTCCTTACACTACAGCTGGCTAACGAAAATTACATTTTATGAGTCTAAGCCTTGGTTTCTGCACTAAAAAGGGGCATCTGACAGTTTTGTTAAGAATCTGAACCTGCATTTATTTCAGAATCTAAAATAAGTTGAATAATCAAACATATAGCGGGTTACAGCAAATAGGCTTAAAGCTGGAATACACCTTGGAAGATGAGCCTCCTTTTGCTTAAAAACAGCAGAGCTCCAACTGCAGATTGATCAAGTGCGAGTCACAAAAACTTACAAAGAGTCCTGGATTGGTGACATCCATCCATTTTCCATCACGCTTATCCCTGTTGGGGTCGCGAGGGGTGGATAGGTGACAAAGCGTATTTAAATTAAAAAAATCCTCCTCCTTCTTTCCCTCTCCGTATTTTGCTGATCTTAGAGTTTCAATGTTTGGTTGCTCAACAAATAAGCATGTCTGTCTTTGCAAAAACTGTCTTTGAAATGCACAAGTAGAATCTCTAACAGTGGTTCCTCCCGTTGGTTGACTGGCCCTGCCTCGGTGAGAAAACCCTCTCAACATTTGCACTGTGAGGAAAGGGAGAAAGACAAACTGCGCAATCTTCAGCCATTCTGAGTAACTTGTTATTTTTTAGAGTGACAACCAACTTGGTCAACTCTCATGGCCTTTATAAATTTTTCTGTACTCGCGTGACCCCAGATGCGTCGGTCAGAACTTGAAAAGGGGACACGACTGAGCAATAGGGGGCCCTTCAATCATCATTAGATTCTGGGGTTTTTTTTTTCAGGTGATCAACAACCGTGTTCCTGTGTGTATTTAGTTGAGCATGCCAACAGGTCTTGTAGTTGCTGGAACATTATCCTGGTGCAATCACCATAAGCTGATACATCTGGTAGACTCAAAGAAAAGAACTCCATGCAGAAACGCAAATGTTTGCCTGAACAAAAGGGCACCAAACATAACAATGGTCTATTGTGAGCTTGTAGACCAATATCTGCTAACATGGTGTTCTATCCCTCTGATCTCAGCATTTTCCGTTAGTTCTTTTAGTTTCTATTTAAGCTGTTGTAATTAGTTAAAACAGACGCTGTACGTATGAATAGTTAGCATCCCCCACTCTTTCCACTACAGTTAAGGAAACTATGGCAAATTATCGTGTCATAGAACGTCACTTTGAAAATTCATGAATAACCCTTTTAACCCAGGTTTTTTTTTTTTTTAAGGGCTGCCAAAATCTCCAAAATCCAGTATAGTTATGACACATGTTGAAAAGCTAAAAAGGATAAGACGGAGCACCTAGCTGTACTCTGTTTCCCCCTTTATCTGTTTTAAATCTCATGCTGTCACAGACTGAAAGAACAGCAGACAGGTTTTGACATATTCACCATTAAATAGCTTTTTACATCTTTGCACTTCACATTACTTTATTTAAACAACTCACTGCTACTGAAAGTTACTAATATATAGTTTTCTCACCTGAAATCAGAGCACCTAATATAATATTGTCACTGATCGAAAGGGGGGAAAAAAATAGATTTTGAGTTCCCGAGCTGGATCGGGCCAATCCGATTTAATTATAGTAACAAGATCATTTCTTTGTGAATGTCTTGTTTTTACAGTGCTCAGTCAACAGACCAGTTGCCATTTTGTTTTCTAATAGACTGTTAAAGATCTTTACCATCTCTATTTTAAAATGTTGCCTATGACAGCAGAAGTTGCTGGCAACAACAGCTCTGCAAGTGTGTACTGAACAGCATCAGTCCCGCTGAAATCATCCCACTGCAGAGAAGAAGATTGCATCTGAAAAAAAAAAATTGGGTTCAGTAATCTGACAACAAACTGCTTGAATAAAGGCAACTAAAAGCTTTTCCAAGCAGTACAATTAGACACGCTTTGTTGATTTAGACACCATCTGTCAGGATAACAAGGGAGCTACCTCAGATTTGTTTATGGGAAGATTGGGAAACGGAGGGCTGGAGAAGAGTGAATTAATTATCATAAATGTTGAACTGCCCCATATATTGTACGATACTACATGCTTTCTATCTTTTCATTTCTTCTTGTCTTTAATGGAGCGGGCACATTGGCAGTGGTGCAGGGTGCAGAAACCATGGAATAGACAATTTATTGTTAGATCAGGGTGATAATGAGTTCCTCGGTAAAATGCAGCATGTTTTTAAGCGTGATGATGTAAGACCTGGTAATGTCTGCTGGATGCAGTGAAAATAACTGCTGATGTCGGCAACAATAATCTAGCGAGGTTATCTCTTTGTCATGCAACATCCGACAATGTGACGGCTCGGGCAACAATAAACATTTGACAATGGGTGATTCTTGTGGGCTTCAACATTTAATGATAAGCTCATTCTTGCTGGAAATGGTTTGGATTTTTTTTTTCCCCCTTTTTAAAAAAAAAAAAAGATTTATCTACAAATAATAAAGATGGTTACCCTTACACAGTATGTTTCTGTTTTAATCTCTGTGGTGGCACATTTAATTTAATTTCAGTCAATTAACTCGGGCTTTATAAATGTATCTTTGATTTTTTTTTGCAGTCGCCTTGAAACATGGGTGAAGGTGACCTTCAAGCCCAACCAGTGCCACTGCAGTTTATATGCAAATACCAGCCCCGCGCTGTTGTGTACGTGTGCAAATCTATGCATGTGTGATATGTCAAATCAAACCAAGCTGATCTCTGGGGGAAATCCGCTGCCTTGCGTGGCTTAAGGTTATTATTGCGCCCAGACACAAAAAGTGTCGGAAAGTGTGAAATTAGCCATCACACAATCAGCATGGCTATTACCAAAACCTCCATATCAGCGGCTTTGGGGAAAGACCTGCAAAGGGTTGTGTACGTGAGGGTTGGGATTGCGTTGGGGGCCATATTCCCACCGGTGCTGACTGGGATCGTTTTCAGACGGACAGCAGGGTTTGTGACTGTGCTGGCCTCTGTCGCTTTTCTCTGTGAATTCATGTCTTCACCAACCTCCCCTTTATGTTTCCGTCCCGCACTGTCTTTAACCGGCGCCGTCGGTCTGGCTGCCCGAACGCACTTGCTTTCCCGTATCTGCGCGACATTTGGTGTGCGACTTTATTAGGCCGTCTCTCTGTTTTCCTTTACATTTTTGCTGAAGGCTGTCACAGTGTCTGACTAAAGTCGGGTGTCCCAGGGCATGATAAAGTAATTTTCTCTTGAAAAGGTGTCAGTGGTCGAAGCGTCCCCTGGGTCATTTGGAAATCATTGCAGAGGTGCCTCTTTAATCATCGCGAATGACCTTCAGCGGAACCTTAACTGTCGCTTTAAGTGGCATTGTCTGGGTGTCTGCGAATTTATGAGGTAAAACTGCAGACTTCCCTTTGGGTTAATCTGCACAATTCATTGTACATAATTATGCTGGATGTGCATCTATATCCATACTTTTTTTTCCCCCCTTTCTGATTTATGGCTCCTAATTATGAGGTAATTGCCCTTTTATGGTGCAGATTGTAGGAGTTGGCAACAAAAAAAAAAAAAGAGGCACCAATAGAGACGACTTGAAGGGGGTGGGGGGCTGTTATGTGAAAACCCGCTGGAATGTTCTTTGACTGAAACCTAGCCGTAATAAATACAAAGCTCATCAGTCCAAAGGTCTTACTTTTTCTGCGAAAGCAAAAACAAATCAATCTGTTCCTATTTTTAAACACTGCGCCACTCAACAAAAATGAGTTTAAATGGAAGAAATATTTACTGACCGCTTCATTGTAAATAATTTTTGTCTTGGCTCTTCTGTCCAGCCAGGTCAAGGTCTGAACAATGTCTAGCCCAAAGCATTAGCTCCATTATTTTTGTTCCATGTTTTTATTTTCCTTGCTGTTCTGCAGATCAACCTTTTTGTGATTACCACCCCCACCTCTTCAGCTACACTTCAATGCTGTACAAATGGCCGCTCCTTTCGCTTTGTAATACACTTTGTAATTTGGTCCATAGCTGACTCGCTGTTTCGGTAGAGACTGTGATGCAAGACCCAAATAATGTGTCAGGTAAACAGTAATTAGGTGCTATTAAAGAGGTTTGAATATTGACCGGCTGAAATAGTAGTCGGAAGTCCAAGAAAATGTCCTTAGGTGGAGCGAATGTGGCTATCGGGGGTGGAGGATGGGGGTTGATGTTGCTTGCTGCTTCCCAGGGGCGGTTCTAGACAGGGGCCAACAGGGGCCTGTGCCCCTGTAGAACTATTCCTGGCCCCTGTTATGGCCCCTGTACTAAAGACATGATATTAGATTTCTTAGGATGATAAATGATAAAAAAGATACCGTGACTGACTGGTCATTTGGATCAGTTGTATTTTTTTACATTTATGGTTTTACCCAATAATAAAATAACAAAATAATTACAAAATAATTATTAAAAAAAATAACTATAATTAAAAAAATTAAGCTGTTCCACATTAAGCTCTCGCTGTATTGAGAAAAGATCAGGGGTCTGCAACCTGCAGTTCCAGAGCCACAATTGGCTCTTTGGCTTACTTGATATATTAAACGATGAAATGTTGACCTGTTTAGGTTTTTTCCCCCAATCTTTTGTTCTGTGCCCCTGTGAAAAAACACTGGCCCCACCCTGGCCCCCCTGCTAAATTTGGTCTAGAACCACCACTGCTGCTTCCCAGATGATGTTGAAGTTGTTTCCAGATGTGTATTGGAGCAGAGGCACAGACAAGGATATAGATGGTGGACAACAAGGTGTGTCCTGCTGGACCCCATGTGCAGTGTTTGCGACGAGCTAATGAGATTTTTGGGTGAGGGAGTGAGCGCAGCATGGCCTGCACGGCGGCACATCATTCTCACTATGAAACTCCAAACGGTCTTGTAAATATTTTTGCACACTGATGGGCAGCAGCTTTTGCCCTTTCTCTAGGAACACGGAAAGTAAGCTGTCATAATGCATGCTAGTATAGAAGGAGTCCCACTTGCTGATGATCAGTTGGAACGTTTTGCTACCAACACTTGGTTGTTAATTGTCACCCTAATTGTTTTAGAAACGCTAATGATGCACCTTGTCTGTTATTGGTAGACACTTGCTTACTTATTTTTCTCCCCGGCGTATTCACCAACGCATGTAATCGTTTAAGTGGGGGGAAAAAAATGGAAATTGTCTGTCAAATCTCAATCAAAAACCTGTCGTTAGGAAGGGGAAAAGAGTCTTGGAAATACAAAAGGGATGCATATATGTACGCGTGTGAATTTTCTACACCTCTTATAGATGACGATTTTATTACATCAGCTTCCTGGCCTCTGGGTTGTCAAAATGTAATTTTTTTTTTCTCCCCCAATTCATTCTCCATGCAGATGGTAGCCCAAGGTGTATAGACAGATAAAGCTGCTCCCCTCTGCATCGTAACCACACTCAACAGCTATTAAGCTGTTACTGGAGGTCTGACCTGGACCAAATAAGCTGCTGGTAAATAACGTTATCCATTCAGCCGCTGATCCGAGAAGCCTGCCATGAGAGGGCTGTGTGATGTCAAGTGGCTGGCAAGGACTCACATTTTAGATGCTCACAGAGACACACACATACACACACAAAAAAAAACTCACCAGGGTAGCCGTCTGGCAAGTCTTTGTGTAGCACCGGCGATAACTCCACACACGTACACACACACACACACTGTTCATTTTTTTTTTCTCTTGCCCAAGGTATCCGTCTCCTTCATACAAAGGCTTCCAAGGGGACATATTTGTCACCTACCCAGATGTTTTTTTCCAAGGTTTTTTTTGTTCCAGGCAGTCAATCATATGAGCAGGAATGTTCCCTAATGTGAAATCCCTTCGGTGTAATATCTGTGTGTACGTGTTGTATGGGCATTCGTGTGTGTGTGTGGAAGGTCATTCAAGGTGATATGAAACCAGCGTCAGCCTGAGACACAGGGAGGTAATATACTAATAACCGTCACATTTTGCACACACTGCACTCACACCACAATTGCTGTTCTAATAGCATCTGTCACTCTGACACAAATTGATTTGAAGATGCCTTCCTCTTCCCTAACGCCCCCACGGGTCATTTATTCATGTAGGAAATGTTGACCTATAATTATACTGAGGGAGTGTTTGACTTCCAAGCGTGGCAAAGCAACTTTATTGGAAATGTCAACGTTTTATTTATTAAGGAAGTAATGCTTTCATAGAAACATTGCATTTCAGGGCTTATCGTAGTATTTTTCTAACCCTGAGCAATAGTATTTGAAGAATGACTGACTAATAAAAAAACAAACCAAAAATTGCTTTTGTGAAAACCGATGAACATGTTAACACATTGTGCTGTGGTGGTAGAAATGGTGTCATTGACTGTTTTAGTAAAACATTAAAGCTATAATCACCATATTTTTCTAATTTTAAGTAGTTTTTCTTTAGATACATCCCCAATGTAATGTTACTGTCTGAAGCCAAGGCTGCTGTAATACTCTATCGCTACATATCTTAGCATATCTAAAACAAATTATACGGTGTGTCATGTTTGCCTTGAGATGTCGGGCCCACATGCAGAAACACACTCGGTAACAACGGGTAAGTTTAAAAGGTTTATTTGTTTACACAGGCAAGAATGCTAGGCGGCGAAGCTAATCTGCGGGCTGGAAGGAACTCGGGCAGGAACTCGGGCGGCAGGGAACCAGGTCGATCTGGAGGTGAGGGAAGAACATTAATTCTCGGAGGGAAAAGCCCTAAGGAAAGTAGTCAGGTGAACGTAAGCTTACCACGAGGTGCTAGAAACCTGACCGGGGAGGACGGCAGTGTGGACTCAGCTGGATGTTGGTCGTAGGTGTCCGGGCGGCTGAGAGCGTGGCGAGAGGTCCGAGCAGCACCGGAGAATCCAGGACAACGGATGGAACCTGGGGGTCGTTGGAAGTGCGTCTCGTCCGCGAAGCTAGGCTCCACTCGAGAGGAACGAGGGAATCCCAGAAGGTGACTCGAGGAGGACTGAGGAGCTTGAAGAAGGACGAAGGAGCACGAGGAGGTACCTGGGAGACACAAAGGGGGGCGGTTAGCGTGGGAGCAAAGTCTTAGTGGCGTGAGGTCGAGGCTGGTAGGCATACCACAACGGTAACACTCAGGCATCCACCCGTTGTCCGAGTGCAGATCTTATAGTGCAGCTCCGGTGCTGCTGACGAGCTGCAGGTGCGTCTACTCCGCTCACCAGCCAACCACGAACACCTGTGGACGAAGCAAAGATGGCAACAGGCTGCATGGCCCTGCCAGCTGAGTCCTGACACCACCCCCCCCTCAAGGGTCGCCACCTGGCGGCCCAGAGGAAGACATGGATGGACGAGAGGAGAAAAAAGAGTCAATGAGTGAGCGGTCCGGAATGGCGGAGCCAGGGATCCAGGACCGATCCTCGGGACCGCGGCCCACCCAGTCGACGAGATACTGGAACCCCTTACCTCGCCGACGGGAGGCCACGATCCGTTGGATCTGGCGTCCATGATGGTCCTGGGAGGGTGGAGGGGGTTCGGCCGGAGGGCACAAGGGGCTGGAGTTGACAGGCTTGATCTGAGAGACATGGAACGTGGGATGAACTCGGGAGTGGGACGGGAGGCGGAGACGGACAGTCATGGGACTGGGAATGGAGGTAATCTCGTAGGGGCCAGTGAATCGTGGGGACAGTTTGCGTGAGGCTGCTCGGGAGGGGAGGTCACGGGTGGAGAGCCAGACTTGTTGACCTGGTTGATAACTGGGGGCTGGGATGCGTCTATGGTCGGCGAACTTGCGGTTATTCTCGGCGGTGTCCTTTAAGGCCTGGATGGTTTGAGACCAATAGAGTTTGCAGCGGTCGATGTGGTCCTTTACCGAGGGTACAGCGATCCGTCTGCTGTCTTCGGGGAGTAGTGGTGGCTGGTAGCCTAGAGAGACCTCGAAGGGGGACATTCCTGTTGCGGCGGAGACGTGGCTGTTGTGTGCGTATTCGATCCAGGGTAGATATTTGCTCCAGTCTGATGGGTTCTGTGAGGTGAGGCAGCGGAGGGCGGTCTCCAGCTCCTGGTTCAAACGTTCTGTCTGACCGTTGGTCTGCGGGTGGTAGCCTGAGGTTAGGGTATACCGGGCCCCCAGGGCCACGGCAAACTCCTTCCATACCCGCGATATGAATTGGGGACCACGGTCAGACAGAACCTCCTGGGGAATTCCGTGTAGGCGGAAAACATGTTTGACCAGGAGCTGGGCCGTTTGAAAAGCTGAGGGTAGTTTTCTGAGGGGAATGAGATGACAGGCCTTAGAAAAACGGTCGATTACTGTTAGGATGACTGTCATACCTTGTGACGAGGGGAGCCCAGTAACAAAGTCCAGGGCGATATGGGACCAGGGACGTTCTGGGACAGGCAGAGGCTGAAGAAGACCCGCAGGTGGCCGGTTTTGACGGTTTGCTCTGAGCGCATACGGGACAAGAGAGAACGAAGTCCTTGACGTCTTGGGACATGGAAGGCCACCAGAACCACCGTGACAAAAAGGAGCGGGTTCGATGAATGCCAGGGTGAGCAGAGAACTTCTCTGAATGAGCCCACTGTAGTACTCGGGTACGGGCTGAGCGGGGAACATAGGTTCGGTTGGGGGGGCCGGTTCCAGGGTCTGGATCCGTGAGCTGGGCTTGGGAGATGACATCCTGGATCTCCCACTGGAGGGCTCCAAAAACACAAGAGGAAGGAATAATGGTCGTGGGTTCCCTCTCTGCGTCGGGTGGTGAGTAGAGACGGGACAGGGCGTCTGGCTTCTGATTCTTAGAACCGGGACGGTAGGAGATGGATAAATTGAATCGGGAGAAAAAAAGGGACCAGCGGGCTTGTCTAGGGTTTAGTCTCTTAGCTGTTTGAATGTAAGCCAGATTTTTATGGTCGGTCCAGATGAGGACGGGCTGCTCGGACCCCTCAAGCCAATGGCGCCACTCCTCCAGGGCAAGCTTGATTGCAAGCAGCTCTCTGTCGCCCACATCGTAATTCCGTTCAGCAGGAGATAACCGTCGAGAGAAGAAGGCACAGGGGTGCAGTTTTTGGTCTTGGTCGGAGCTTTGGGAAAGGATCGCGCCCACTCCTGTGTCTGAGGCGTCGATTTCGACCACAAACTGTTTCTTTGGATCTGGGTGGACGAGGATTGGTGCTTGGGAGAACCTCCTCTTGAGGTCGGAGAATGCTGTGTTTGCTTGCGGGTTCCAGGAGAAGGGTATCTTGACCGACGTGAGGGCGTGGAGAGGAGCGGCGATCTGGCTATAACCCCGGATGAACCGACGATAAAAGTTGGCGAAGCCTAAGAAACGTTGCAGCTCCTTCCGGGTCCCGGGGACCGGCCAGTCGAGGACCGCCTTGATCTTCTCGGGGTCAGATCGAACCCTTCCTCCTTCTAGAATGAGGCCAAGGAAGGACACAGAGGGTTTGTGGAACTCACATTTTTCAGCTTTGACGAATAATTTATTCTCGAGCAGGCGTTGCAGGACCAACCGAACATGACGCCGATGATCTGTGGGATTGTTGGAGTAAATGAGTATATCGTCAAGGTAAACAAAGACGAACACATTGAGGAAGTCTCGAAGGACGTCATTGACCAGAGCCTGGAATACTGCTGGGGCGTTACAGAGGCCGAACGGCATGACTTGATACTCAAAGTGGCCCAGGGGAGTCTTGAAGGCTGTCTTCCACTCATCTCCCCGGCGGATCCGCACCAAGTGGTAAGCATTACGTAAGTCTAACTTAGTAAAGACCGTGGCTGACTGGACCGGTTCTAGGGCTGAGGAAAGGAGTGGGAGAGGATACTTATTCTTCACCGTGATGGCGTTTAACCCTCGATAATCGATACAGGGGCGTAGGGAACCGTCCTTCTTGGACACAAAGAAAAACCCTGCTCCCAAAGGGGATGACGAGGTTCTAATCAGCCCGGCTGCTAACGATTCTTTAATATATTTCTCCATGGCCTGGCGTTCGGCCTGAGAGATGTTATAAAGGCGACTAGCCGGCAGCGGGGCGCCAGGCAGAAGGTCAATCGCGCAGTCGTATGGCCGATGCGGCGGCAAGGAGCAAGCTTGGGTTTTACTGAAGACCTGCCTTAGGTCATGATAACACTCGGGAACCAACTTTAAAAGATCAGGATCTACCTGACTAGGTGGCTGCACGGGGGTTTGACACGGAGGCACCGCAGACTGTAAGCAGACGGCGTGACAGTTGGACGACCAGGTCTCAACTCGCCGCTCTGCCCAGTTTAGATGCGGGTTATGCTGCTGTAGCCAGGGGAAACCTAAAACTAGGGGCGCATGCTTAACGGGAAAAACAAAAAAAGACAGCCG
Organism: Fundulus heteroclitus; assembly: GCF_011125445.2. Classification (NCBI taxonomy): domain Eukaryota; kingdom Metazoa; phylum Chordata; class Actinopteri; order Cyprinodontiformes; family Fundulidae; genus Fundulus; species Fundulus heteroclitus. Next base: position 12,250,304 of record NC_046368.1, on the reverse strand, counting down.
TTCTCTATGGTTCCCAGACACGACCAACTCTAATGGTGTGGTTCTATGTGTAATTCTGGGTAGAACTCCACCATCTAGTGCTGAAACCTGGAGTGGAGAGGTAAGAGGGACGGTCTCCAAACCAGCCCGTTGAACAAAAGCTTGATCAATTAAATTAAAATCGCACCCTGAATCAACTAGAGCGGAAAACGAAAAAGTGTCTCGGAGAGAGACGATTGCAGCCCTCAAACAAAGTCGCGGAGGAGAGGATAGCGTCTGCTTGGACTGGTCCGCCGGTCCCTCCGGAATGACCGACGGACCTACTCTTTTGGTCGCTCAGGGCAGTTCTTAATAAAGTGAGCGGCGGAGGCACAATATAAACACAGCCTGGAAGTCATCCGCTTCTCTCTTTCATCTGGGGTTAACCGAACTCGGCCCAACTGCATGGGCTCCGGAGGTGGAAGCGGTGACTCAACCGGCTTAGGGACACTACGCTCGGGAGGAGGCGGCCGAGAAGCAAGCGGAGCCACAGGTCGGTTTCTGGACCGAACCCGGAGTCGGTTATCAATACGGATGGCTAAAGAGATGAACTCATTAAGAGTGGTAGGTTCCTCCAGACGCGTCAGCTCGTCCTTAAGGGAGTCATCTAGAGCTTGAAAAAACACGGTCTTTAGCGCGCGCTGCTCCCATCCTGCCGCAGCGGCCACCGTGCGAAACTCAATGGCGAAGTCGGCGACGCGCCTACCCCGCTGCCGGAGGGCTAAAAGTCGCCGAGAGTCCTGAACCTCATCAACTTCAGCTGCAAAAACTGACTTAAACTCAGAAAGAAAATCGTTGAATGAGCAACCAAACTGCTGGCAATTTGGGAAACGGGTCTCTGCCCACTTAAGAGCTCGGCCGGTAAGTAGCCGTAAAATAAAGGAAATCTTCACGTCATCCTGGACGAACAAGCGAGGGGAACGATTAAAAACTAGGGCACATTGGAACAAAAATCCTCCGCAATCACCACTGTCTCCGGAGAATTTCTCCGGAGCAGGGGAGGAGGCCTGGGGATCGGGCGGTGACGTCACTGGATTCATGACTGACTCGGAAGCGGAAGTAGAAGGGGCTGAAGCGGCTGCCTGCTGGTTAGCATTTAGCATGGCCGTGAGTTGGTTAATTTGACCGGCTAAACTCTGTATCTGGCCTTGCAGGCCTACTACAGTGGATTCTAACCCACGGATTTGATCTTGCTGGGCCGCTAGAGCCCCACCGAGTGTGCCTGCTGAGGCGCTTTGGCCTGAGTGTTCTTCTGTCATGTTTGCCTTGAGATGTCGGGCCCACATGCAGAAACACACTCGGTAACAACGGGTAAGTTTAAAAGGTTTATTTGTTTACACAGGCAAGAATGCTAGGCGGCGAAGCTAATCTGCGGGCTGGAAGGAACTCGGGCAGGAACTCGGGCGGCAGGGAACCAGGTCGATCTGGAGGTGAGGGAAGAACATTAATTCTCGGAGGGAAAAGCCCTAAGGAAAGTAGTCAGGTGAACGTAAGCTTACCACGAGGTGCTAGAAACCTGACCGGGGAGGACGGCAGTGTGGACTCAGCTGGATGTTGGTCGTAGGTGTCCGGGCGGCTGAGAGCGTGGCGAGAGGTCCGAGCAGCACCGGAGAATCCAGGACAACGGATGGAACCTGGGGGTCGTTGGAAGTGCGTCTCGTCCGCGAAGCAAGGCTCCACTCGAGAGGAACGAGGGAATCCCAGAAGGTGACTCGAGGAGGACTGAGGAGCTTGAAGAAGGACGAAGGAGCACGAGGAGGTACCTGGGAGACACAAAGGGGGGCGGTTAGCGTGGGAGCAAAGTCTTAGTGGCGTGAGGTCGAGGCTGGTAGGCATACCACAACGGTAACACTCAGGCATCCACCCGTTGTCCGAGTGCAGATCTTATAGTGCAGCTCCGGTGCTGCTGACGAGCTGCAGGTGCGTCTACTCCGCTCACCAGCCAACCACGAACACCTGTGGACGAAGCAAAGATGGCAACAGGCTGCATGGCCCTGCCAGCTGAGTCCTGACACGGTGGTGTAAACGTAAATAATTAAATTTTATTTATACAATGCCAATTCATGATACATGTCATCTCAAGGCACTTTACAAAGTCAAATTCAATCAGATTATACAGATTACTCAATGTGTCTTAACTAAGGAAACCAAGTAGATTGCATCTATGACTTTGCAGCAATCTCTCAATAAGTGAGCTGCATTATATGAAATCAAGTTTATGTATCGTCAATGATGTTCCCTGTTCCATAAATTGGGATAAATTGAGAGTGTAAAATATAATGGACACGGTACGGCGGCTCTAAAAAGTGTATACTGCCCTGTTTAAATGGAACGCTTTTAGGATGTAAAACAATGAGATTTTGATATTTCAAAACCTTTTCCACATATGTGGCGTTTATTCTGTACAATTCAAGTAAAACCCAACTGTATATATACATCTATGTATATATTTGTTTTTGTGTGTTTCGTTTAACTGTGTATGCAGCGTATGTTTGTCAGTCTATTTGCGTAAGCATGCGGGTCGGTCTCTGTGTGTGTATATGTCGTTTTCTATGTATGCCTGAGTGTGTCTGAATGTTTTATGCAAGGATGCAGCGATGTGTGTTGGTCTCTGTGTTTTTTCATATGTTTATTCATAGAAAGTCTAGTGGAAGAAAAAAGGGTGGTAGCAAAAGGTGCACCAGTAACGGGGATAACCGCAGCCTTGAGCGGTCTGGCGAGGATAATCCTTTAAAGAATTTGGGTGAGCTGCACAAGGACTTTACTGAAGTTAGATTTAGCACATCAAAAGCCACCATGCACAGATGAATCCTAGACATGGGCTACAAATGTTGCATTCCTCGTCTAAAGCCACTCCTGAACTAGAAACTCTGTCAGAAGTGTTTAACTGGGCTAAAGAGAAAAAAAAATAACTGGACTGTTCCTCAATGGTACAAAGTCCTCTTTTCAGTAAATTTTGCATTTCATCTGGAAATCAAGATCCTAGAGTCTGGAAGAAGAGTGAAGAGGCACTGAGTCCACGTTGCTTGAGGCTAGTGATGGTTTGTGGTGCCATGTCATCTGCTGGTGTTGATCCACTGGGTTTTCTGAAGTCCACGGTCAATGCAGCCATCTACCACAAAGGTTTAGGACACTTCTGCTCCTGCTGACAAGATTTATGGAGATGCTGATTTCTCTTTCCAGCAGCATCTGGCCACTTCCAAAGGCACCAAAAGTTGGTTTAATGACCAATGTGCTCGGTTGTCCAGAAAACCTGTCTGATCTGGACCTAATTGATGCCGTACTTTCAAGGGAAAGATGAGATACACTAGACCCAGCAATGGGCTTCCATCACTTCCATCATCAGCAGCACCTTATGCTGATTGCCTGCCACATTGATGCAGTAATTCATGCAAAGGAGGCCCGACCAAGTATTGAGTGCATAGAAATGAACATGCTTTTCCGAGCCTGACATTTCTGCTTGACATGTCCTTTTTTTATTGATCTTATGTAATATTTAAGTTTTTGAGATTATAAAGTTGGGGTTGAAGGTCATAATTATCAAAATTGTAAGAAATAAATGCTTGAACTATCTCATTCAATGTGAAATGAATCTGTATAAAATGAGTTTCTCTTCCTGAGATGATTGACAAAGAAATATGGAACTTTTTCACAATATCCTTATTTTTGAGCTCTACTGCTGTGGCGGTCTCTGCATGTATGTCCAGTCATATTCAATAATTTAGAATATGTGCACCAAGGAAGGTATTTTGTCCGATTTAAATTATCTTTCGGAGATGGCAACAGGTATTAAACATACCTTTTTATTAAACCCACACTTCTGTATTATCCAAGCATCCATTTTCTTTACCTGCTTATCCATGCAGGGTAGTAGGGGCTGGTGCCTATCTCCAGAGGTCAATAGGTGAGAAACAAGGTACATTCTAGACAGGTTTCCAGTCTATCACAAGACAACACAGAAACATACAGGACAAACAACCACGCATGCACACACTCACACCTAGGGGCAATTTAGAGCAGGCATGTCCAAATAGCGGCCCGGGGGCCATTTGTGGCCCCTGGACTGATTTTGATTGGCCCCCCAACTGCATTTCAAGAAAGATTTAGTCTACTGCAAAGATTTGGTTGATGGAGATAGAAACATTTTATTTTTATTGGGGTAAAATGAATATAGACAGGTTGAACAGAAAACGCTGGGTACAGCACAATGTATTCATCTTTCAATAACCACACTTTTTACACTTTTCTATTTCATTTCATGGTAAATGCGACCACATCTGTCTGAGGACTTTAACTCAGATTCAAACTTTTGTGCATTAAAAGCTGTTTTATATTTTGTTTTGTTTCTTTCAAATCATTTCTCAAAATGAGCTGAACACAGCAAGTTTTTTCAAAGAAATACTGGCCTAAATCCTACTCTCCTACTGCTGGACCAAAAATAATTCAGTTTTCTTGTTTTTCTTTTTTATCAATTGCGTCTAATATAATTTGCTTTTAATAAAGCAAATGTGCAAAACCCATTTTTAACTATGGCTCTACAGTGATGTAACAGAATTTTCCTTCAGAAAATCTGAATAATTTGTTTAATTAAAAGTTTCATATAAAAATTTCACTACATGATTTTGTGGTTATTTTTCATTGTTATTTTTTGGCCCTCGGGAACTTTTGACTTGAAAATTTCGGTCCACATGCCAAAAAGTTTGGACACCCCTGATTTAAGACTAACCACTGAAACTAACAGACATGGTTTTGGACTGTGGGAGTTAACTGTTCCTTCTTCCCAGGGGGATCAGCCATGGTCAATTTATTATTGATTTAAACAACAAGGATGAGAGAAGCCATTATCTTAGGCCTCGTCCCCACAAAGACGAGATTAGCTGTATCCACAAAGGTATTTTGTCATTTAGGCTGTGCGCCCACATGGATGCTGAGTTTTGGAAGAACATAAACCTTATATGAAATTTTTAGAAACCGGGTCCCAGAATGGATACATTTCAATATGCTTGTTTTAGATTCCCGTGCGAGCCGCATCTTTTATTAAATGATGACGTCATAGCTTTGCCTCTCTCTTTAAACCGCATGCACCTATCTCTGCGACTTTATTGTGGCTGTTAGGAGCGTCCTTGGACTCTTCCTTTCTAACGGGCCCGCTCTACACAGCGTGTCCCCTGTGACTGATCCCCCACCATGGTGCTGTGTTTACTTCACATGAATCATCTCTGCATGCCCTGTGTTTTTTTTTTTTTTTTTTTTTTTGCATGTTTCGGTGGCCCTGCAGACTTCCTACAGCCTTTTCAGTTGTGCTGCATCTTCTGTTGTGGATACACTGTTTTTCTTAATAGTTTCTGAAAATGTACAGTGTTTGTCTCTGTGGAGATGTGGCCTAAGTCTGATTTAAAAGTCTAGAAACAAAAATGAGTTGAGAAAAGCCACGACTAAGAGGGGATTTGAAGATTTAGCTCTGCAGCTTCACATTGACTAAGTGCTCATACGTTTGGTGCTTTGTTGCCCCTTCAACCTTGCTGTGATGAACAGGTGCTGCGTGCCCAATGAACTGTCTTGTCTGATAATTATTTTGACATTACCTGCTGTGAGCTAGAAGGGAATTATCCTCCACGGCGTCGGCGTTCAAAACATCACCTCTAATCGGTTTTGCCGTATATGGATACATTAGTGGATGCCCAGAGTTTGAGTTTGAGTATTTACATTGGGAAAGTGAAAACTAAACCTGCTGACTTTACTTTTTTCTGTTGTAAACATGGAATAAATCTGATTAAATTCAGACTGACTTTGGGGTGTTGACTTCTACAGCATTACATGTCAAACTGACACTACCTCTTATGATATTGTAAATTTAGAATTAGTATTATTCAAATTAAAATAAGATGCTTTTGCTGTTGCAATTCTCTCTTCTTACCTGCTTAAAATTGTGCTGTACATTTAAACAGATCCACGTAGTCACCTTTTTGTTGCATAACCACCATTATCTTTAAGTGCATGTTATTGGAGTTTCTGACAGGCTAACACAACATATGTACATTATTATGAAGAGGAAGTAAAAGGAGCCATAGCTTTCATAACTCTTGCCAGATAAATATCAGTAAACCGTGAGATGTAAATATATTTAGCCCGCTTTAAACTGGGAAAATAAAATCCAAGGTGGCCAAGCGTATTCAGAATCCATCCAGTTGGCAAGCAGAGTCATTCTTTATGCAATTTAATCGCTGTATCAATCCAGCTGTTCTGTGGAGGTCAGAGGTTTGTCTGTGGACGTTTGGGGGGAAAAGAACGCATCATGAAGCATGCCAAGAGGCCCATGGTAACTCTGACGGACCTCCAGAGATCCACAGCTTTAAAAGAAAAAAGGCCACTGCAAAAGCCCTCAAAAGTCATTTTTAAAGTTCATCACAAGCTATGTAGTGTATGCAAGCATGTATCGGAAGGTGTTCTGGTAAGATTAGACAGAGCGCTGTGGAGGAAAAGAACGACGTGCATCATTCTGAACACACCGTTCCAACAGTGAGGGGGTGGCAGCATTATGCTGCGGGAATTTGCTTCATCAACAGGGACAGAAGGGAAACCTTTTGGAGCACATGGAAGATGAATGCAGAAAAATACAGTACAGTCATGGAAGAATCCCCTTTTAGAGGCTGCAAAAGATCTGATACACATGTGGAGGACTTCAACAGCAGTAAACCTTGAGTAGAGGTTACAATGGATTTGTTTAATTCAGAACATATATTAGAACAGCCAGTAACACCAAGAGCTTATCAGGTTTATGGTTTCAAAAAACTATGTTAACCATCTACGACATTGTTTTATTGAGATTCAAATATGTATTGTTAATTTGCAGGGGGCTTGGCTTCAGATGCCCATAGAGGTTGTAAAAGTAAATAAAATATTAAATTGATAACTTAATAAAGATGACATGGATCACAAACAATTGTCACGATAACATTAGCAAACGCTGAGTTATGTACAATAAATGCAAAACATTGTATGTAATACCGGAAAGATGGTAAAAAAAAATAATGTAGTTCATTAATTAATAAATTTCTAATGTCTGGAATCAGTTTTCGTTGTATCATTTGTTCATCACTGGATGTTTTAAATACCTGTAGAGTCATTTTTATGCTTTCATTGACAAAATAAAAATGGAGGTGGGTACCTAGCTAAAAAAGGTTTTTTATCATTAAAAGGATGATGACTTGACTTTTGTCTTAGTTTCCTAATTGCTTCCTACACCAGGTGCGTCTGGAGATGAAGAAACCCATCGCGAGGAGGACATATTGCATTGAAGCGCTGCGGGGGGGAGGCTCCAATGGGAACGCCCAGCAGTACCCGGTGCCGTCCTTTCATCTCTAACAGCTTCCTCAGCAGCAGCTTCAGCCACAACCCCTGGTGTGTGCCAGTGCTTCTTTCCACAGTTTGCACAGCAGGTGATAAATGCCTTTTTTAAATCTGTTTTGCCTATTTAAGTGCCCTCCAAGTTAGATTTAAACTTAGAATGAACCTCTGTTTCGGTATAGCAAGAAATCTGAACCCTGTACTAACCAGTCATCTTAAAACAATGCAAAAAAAAAAAAAACATGCTGGAGCAAGTTAAGTCACACTTAATCAAAAAAGTGTGAGAGAGGAACAATGTCTCTTTAGTTCATTGCTTTCATGATTGAGCGATTTAGAGTTTGAAAAAAAAACTAGCAGAAAGCAATTTAGCCTTATATAAGCACTGCTGTTACATGTGTATGTGTAGGAATAGAGCCTTGTTTGTAAAAAAAAAAAAAAAAACATTATTTACTATTTAATTAGTTAATCTATTGATGTTGAAACTGATATGTTCACAAATTCGCCTAGTTAATTTAGTTCCTTTTAGTTTAAATTAGCACAATTTCATTTAGTGGAGGCTAATTAGGTTTATTACCGTTCAATAAAAACAGCTGATTGTAATTTAGTTTGATTGAAATCCAATCAGAGGGTAACTGAACATTTCCAGCAACAGAAAGATGTAGAGTCCTTCAATGAGAAACAGAACATTTAGGCGGTTAATCTCAATAATGCTGTGAATTTGCGGCTGTCTTTGGCGTGACTGCAAGAATATCCTGGTGTCTGCAAGAAAAACAACCGCTTGAAATATTCCCCATTCTCCCCACAGACGCAGTAATGACAGCAATGCATCATCTGGATAATTCCTTTCAATGAAAGCTTGCGGTGAGTCTATGTGCCTTAAGTTTGACTTGTAGACTGAGCTGCTTTTTGGATACATCTCTGCACGTTGTGAGCTAAATTTAATTGCAATGCAAAACAGGTGTTCAGACAAATGCTTCCCATTTCTATAATGTCTTCTTAATAGCCATACATTGAATTTCAACAGGGAAGCAAGATGACGTTCTAAAGCAAACATGACTGCGTAGTCCGTAGTGTGGAGCTAGGCTCATCGTTTCATCTCAGCAAAGAGGGTTGTTTGTGCTGTTGACTTTAGGTACTTTCATTATCATGTATGGGTTGTAGAACTGTTTTTACATCCTGTGGCATCTCCCAAACCATGAAGGTTGCTTTTGCCTTTGGATTCCCCCGACCCCCCCCCACCCCCCAGAATGTATCTCAAAATCTAGTCTAAAAAGATGTTGTGCAATGATAAATGATTACACTATAAAGATTAAAGCTATAGTTGGTAATCCTGTTCAGAAACGCTTTTTGTTATACTTGGTAAAATCGTCCTTCCATCCTGCAAGTAAATACATCACGTATTCAGAAAAAGGAAGTTAAAAAACATCAATCTCTGTGAGAGCTGCAGGCCTGTAAAAACTCCAACCAATCCCTGCTGTTCGATCCGAAGTGCAGGGATTTGTCCGCGTTTTGGTCCTGCTGATTTGGGAGATTATTTTCTTGTGATCCCCCTGAGAAGCGGAAGAGCAGGTAAGATGGTCTTGCACATGTGCAGTTGTTCAAAAAGGGACATGGGGACACTTCCGGAAACATTGCTACCTCTTCCTTTAAATTCCACAAGCCTTTGGTCAACCTTACTAAAGAAGTGCAAAAAGTCCTAAAATAAATTATTCTTTTACTGCAGGAGGATAGTGACAGACCGAAACTTTTTGATGAATCCACGGTTTAATTTGATTCATTTTGTTAAAAATGTTATTTAAGAATTTGTGTTTTACAATCTTCAGTGACATACCAGGCAACAACCATGAAATTCTAAAACAATCAACATAAAAACTATTTTCTTTAAACCACTTTTAACTTTTGTTTAATTATGTTCTCATCTGTTCATCCGTTTCCTGAGATTGAGGCACGACAGGTTGCTCATTGAGATGCTTTAGCCAATTACTGCAGATTTAACATGTTTACATAGAGACAGGTTGTTTTGGATAGCGTTTTCCTTAATAATTAAATTAATCCCATTAAAAAGCTTTAATGTTAACTCAGATTATCTTCATCTAATAAAATAAACAATTTGATGCTATGAAACCCTCGTGACATCAAAGCAAAATCAGATCAAATCGGAGGGCAATTATTAATTTTTACCATATTATATTTTGCTTGTACATATTGGCTGGATCTAATATGAATATACTTTTCAGACAAAGGATCTAGATATGACTTTCAATTCGGCATTCTGGTGCTCTCTATAAGCCATTATTAAGTCATGTTTCTAAAATGGCTATAGATTTTCTTTTTCCCTGCAGGCTCCAAGAGCCATGTGAAAATAAAACCTGCGAGTGAAATTTCAATAAGGATACCCCTTTAGACAATTACCATTCCAAACCGATGAGGACTCACTCACTGAACTCACTTTTATCCAGACATATGTTTCTGTTTGTGATCACACAAAACAGCCCCAGAGGTGTTTGCTTCATATTTTATCCTCACTGCTGGCAGGCTAATTGACTAATTCATTGTTTAAATGAATTTAAAGTCCACTATTCATCGGACTGCGTAAAGAAGACGGAATGCACATATTCAAGTCACGCATTTATATCTTTCCAGCTCTTTAGCAAGATTATGTGATTTAGCAGAAACAGCATTTCCCACTGCTTGACCTCGTTTGGTGCAGCGACTGCTCCCCCATACAGCTGTGACAGTTTAGTGTGCTGCAAATGTAGGCTATAATACAGGATACACCGATGTATACGCAAAAACGTCAGCACGTGTCTGTGAACCCATTACGCTTTGTGTCAGACTTTCTGAAATTGTATGCCATCATACATTCAAGTCCATCAATGTCTCTAAATGAAACGGAATCCGAAAGAGGGCAGACTCTCGTGCGTGCACCCCCTCCGCGCGCGCGCGCGCCAGCACACACCCACGGAGCACCGTACGTCTCTGATAGCTTCTATTATCTGGGTCTCCCTCCTGGCTGCACATCAAACATGGATGAGCTCCAACCATAAAAGGCTGCGTTTTCCTTTGATTTAAACAAGGAATAAAAATCGGAAAGGTGAAAAGTCCAAACCATGCATATTTTATCGGCTCACCGACACCAAAGGCAAGACGGAACAAATTTTAACATAGGGGAACAACCAAAAATAGACCGTCATATATTGCCGCACGGGGGGAAGATGCTGCGTCAAATTCCCTTACCCGGCTTGCCAAATAAATTTCATTTAGATGTCATGTAGATAAAAAAAAAAACCACTGAGAAAAACTTTTAATATTTTCAGATATACTTTTTTTTTGTACATTCACGTCATTCACTTTGTTTTGTGAAACAGACGCATAAAGCTTGAGGCTTTCCTACAACAAATCCTTCATATGTTAGACTTTTCTGCACACCAAACTGATGGAGTGAAGAGATACAGCCTGAAGATCAATAAGCCAGTCCCCCGGGCTCTGTTTGTCTTATCTCTTGATAAAGGATAGCAGTGATTACATCTGTACTCTGGCAAAATGGGGGCATTGTCTCAGTGTCCCCGCAGTCTATTCAGTCGCTCGTATTGCAGCAAAGGCTGGGGGGCCGTGTACAATGTGTCTGCTCATAGTCGTATCATTCATTGCCCGATTTGCTGGCACTGTGATCCTGCGCTGAGAACAGCCTTCTCACAGCAAGTACTGGCTGGTGAGCTGAAACATTTGTTGTAGAAATTTCGCTTCTCTTCAGTGGCTAGAAGTATGGGTACCGTGCATTACATCCTGCCTGTCTCCCTGTTTGAACATTAAGAAATTGTTCAGGTTGAATGCTGACCCTTGCATTCGCTGTGAGAGCTTTACCCTTCCTTTGGCCCTCAATAACAATGTAGCAGAAATGTACTTGACTATGACGTTGATGGTTCCCTCTCTGGTCCCCTGTCTTGGCTGAAGAAACAATGATGTTGCCCCTTACTCTGGGTATGTGTTTGGTGTGATGTACAGCATGTGTTTCCCTGAGGCCAACATGTTGGTCTCATCTGATGAGGGCACCTTCCCCCACTTTAAAAGCCATGTAGGAGACACAGCAAAAACTGCATGCAGGACTTCTTTCAACAATAGTTTTCTGTTGTCTTGCATAAAGACCATGTTGTTAGATTGCATGGCGCCTTGTCCTTGTGTCAAGAGATTCTCCCTCCTGGGACACTGGGCATTGCACTATTATTTAAAGGTATCAGAGTTAATGGTGGTAAATGCATACCATAGTTTATACCACATTTAAAAACCATCTATCATCCATTCTCTATAGTCACTTAGGTATGCAGGGTAGCAGGGGCTGTGAAGGGGGGGCCGATCTCCAGCAGTCACTGGTTGAGCAGCAGGGTACACCCTGGTACAGTCACCAGTCCATCACAGGGCAACACCGTACACCCACTCACACCTGAGGAGTGAGACGATTTAACCTAACAGCTGTGATTTTGAACTGTGGGAGGATGCGGGAGTACCCAGAGAGAACCCACACATGCACCAGGAGAACATGTAAACTCTATGCAGAACAACCCCCAGCCCAGGGTTCAAACCCTGGACCTTTTTGCTGCAATGCAACGGCGCCACCAACTGCACCACTGTGCAGCCCTTGTCCTTCTAAAACTAGGTGCCACTTTGGGTTGGTCTGACATCAAAATCACAATAATGTTTATTGAGGTTTATTGTTTTAACGTAAGGAAATGTGAAAAAAGCTCAAGAGGCGTGAATACTTCTGTAAGTACAGAACTTATAAACCCTCACCCTGAAAACATCGGGTAAGACCTTCTAAATCCAATTCTACAATGGGTTTGCAGCCAATTCCGACTCACTTTATTATTGTAAGCGTATCCTCAGTTCGATCAATCCCCCATTATCGCTACATAAAAATGACCCCTCTTTGCTGTAAATCCATCTTTTCCCCAAACCTTAACCAGCCTATTTCTTTTTATAAATCATTCCATATGTAGACCCACTCCCATCCCCTCTTTCAGTTCCTCCCCCTCATGCTTCCTTCCTGTCCCCTCGTGTTCCCTCTCCCCTTTTTCTCCGTCAGCCATCCGGTCTGAATAATGCAGTGGCCGTCTAGCGGCACAACCATTGTCCCTACTTCACTGTTAATGTTGTGTCCTTGTCACAGTTATTGGGTCACTATCATCCATCAGAGCTAATCATTGTCAGACAGACATGGAAAAACAAAACATATCCCAGAGAACAAAGGAACTCGCATGGTGAGAACAAAGGAGACCAGGGCCCAAAGAACCATGATGTGCTTTATGACACTCCTGTTAAATCAAATGATCAACTTTGAACAGGCAAGCACAAAAGGAGCTTCATTTTATTACCGAAACAGACACCGCATGCAAAATGTGAAATGTAAGTTATAATATGGTTATTTATCTGGTCGTTGGTTTTTGGCCATTTAATTTAATCAGAGACAAGCATTGTGGAGTGTTTAATTGACGCCTGCAGCATCCCATTACCCAAACACTGTACGTATATAAAATGCTGTGGTGCAGCTGGAACACTTGGATGTAAAAAATATCAAAACAAGCCAAAAGTCATTTAAACATGTACTATTCTCTTTTTTTCTCTCTCTCTTTTTTCCTATTCTCAAATTTAAGGGAGAGGTTTCTCTTGCTCTCTCTTATATACTAAAATTGTACCGTCGTCATACAAAATCAGAAAATGATATGTGAGTAAATGGTAAAGCAGAGGCTTCATAAATTCATAATTGCACATCATTTTACTTTTGATTGACCAAAGTTTGGATTGTATTTAGATTTAAATTTGATCATTGCATTTTTATTCAGTGTTGAACATTGTGTTGTGCAATTTCAAATATCGTCACCCTCCTAAAATAATGGCCTATGTCTTTTTTTTCCAGGTTTTTCAGAAAACCCACAAATCTATACAGCTTAAGTCCCACTCTTGACACAGGTCATGATACAACAGGGGTGGTATTGCATGGTCTCCTCAACTGAGGATCTAGATAATTTTAGAAGAAGTGGCCAGCATTCTGGGATAAAAAATATTTATTTTTTGCAAAAAAATACTTATTTTCAGACGATGTGGATATGCTATTTACCTTTGTAAAGTGCTTGTTTGTGATAATGAGCTTTTTGCCGTATTATCTACATCAATTATACTTCAAATGAAATTTTCAAGTAAAGGATTCTGTATAAATCTTGTGCTTGACCTGGAGCTAGAGTCGAGGCTGCTATGGATTAGTTTAAAGAAGCCCATTGAGACATGAAAGCTGGTTGATAGCTGATGTGGGAGTATCAGACATGACCGGCGCATTGGAGTATTGGCCTTGTGCCTGTGTGCTCTAACACAACTGAGTGTCTGAGTGCTCCAAATGAATCAATAGAGATGAGAGCTGACTGTTTTTTGTTTTTTTTTTTGTTGCCGATTTAATTACCCTCCATTAAACAAACACGATCAGCGAGACGGTTGTCCTTCAAGAAATACGCACACACTTAAACAGAAAAGGCAAACAGGATTATTTTTATGTCAGCAAAGAAATAAATCTAAGAAACACTTTGGTCAACAACGAAGAGCATACACAAATACATTTCTAAAACGAGAAAAGATATTTTTTTAAACTCCTTATACAACTGTCAAGTGAGAGCACAAAGAAGGACAGAGAATAAATTTGGCTATTTAAGGAATTTGAGCTTGTTTTGATGTTTCATAATTCTTTGCACATAGTTGAATCATCTTTGGTTTTGGAAAAGAAACCTTGAAAGCTGATGACCTCAACGCATTGGGGTAGCGTGTCTACCTCAGCCCCAAAAGGCTTGGTCAGGTTTGTGTGTGTGTGTGTGTGTGTGTGTGTGTGTGTGTGTGTGTGTGTGTGTGTGTGTGTGTGTGTGTGTGTGTGTGTGGTGAACCACAATGAACGTGTTTTATCTACTGATTACTTGTCTGAAATCAAAAAGTTTTCTTTTTGATTACACCATTTTGCATACCAACATGTAATCGCTCCGTTTCCAGTCAAGTATCAGCAACGTGATGCCTGTTACTGTAATCATTGCTAATTATATACAAAGTACGGGAAGAAAAGCATGATTATGCTTGTACTGATGACGTACCTGTGGCAGTTCAAGCAGAAGCTTGACCACTTTATAAAAAGTAAAAATTCTTGAATAGTTATATATATATATATATATATATATATATATATATTCATAGCCATGAAGTAAACACATAAAATACTTTACTTTTTACTTTCATTCAACCATTTTTTTTAAAAACCCAATTTTATTTTAAATAATTCAGTTGGTTTAAAAACACATGTACAGTGCCTTGCAAAGTATTCACACCCAACCCCCCTAACCCCAACTTGAAAAATGCCAAGGGGGTGAATACTTTTGCAGGCCACTGTATAGCAAATAATAAGCATTTATAAGCAGCCCATCTCAAGACCTGCAAACTGAATGTAACGGAAACACTTTTTAAACATATAGTCATATTACAAAATGTCAGTGTTATTGAAATAATAATTTAGTTTAGTAGATAAGTTCACAAAGTTAAGGACATTATGTAGTCAAATTACACACAGACTGATGTTTTTAAGCATTCATTTCTGTTACTACAGAAATATGAGCCTAAAGAAAACCTATTCAAAGGTTGTTAGCTTGATATGGGCTGTATGTTTACCTTCTTGCCACACAGAGTAAGAAAAATAGTAAGGAAGGTAAAAATAAATAAATAAATGTAAAGCTTAATTTAAAAACTAAATCCACCGTAGACAGCCTTGTTAGGTCACCAAGCACTTATCTTAAGGGATTTGGACAAACCCAACCTGGGACATAAATAATAATAGACAGCGAGGGTAAAATTGATAGCAGGTTCTTCCCAAAATAAATAATTGTAAAAATGATGGACCCTTCTTCTTTTCCTGCCTAAAGCGAATACAATGTAATAAGTCAGAATCTGCTAACTATACCCTCTAATCTGCCACATTTTACCATGTTTACACGTATACAAAAAAAAAAACAAAAAAAAAACAGACAAACTCATGGAGTGAAACAGTAGCAGCCACACTGTCACTGCTGGTAGAAAGCCATTTGGAGACTGCAGCTTGGAAAGAGCAGCGTTGCTGCTGTCAGCGTCTGACAGACAGCTGTGAGGAGTGTGTAAGTGTGTCTGCTGGTGTCTGATTAGTGCCTCTCCTCTCACTCTCTCTCTCTCTCTCTCTCTCTCTCTCTCTCTCTCTCTCTCTCTCTCTCTCTCTCTCTCTCTCGCTCTCTCTCTCTCTCTCTCTCTCTCGCTCTCTCTCTCGCTCTCTCTCTCTCTCTCTCTCTCTCTCGCTCTCTCATGATTATATAACGGCAGTTCTGGTCTCTGTTTATAAATGTGTGTGAATGCGTGCACGCACAGTGTGTGCGTGTAGAAGGCAAATGTGTGTATTGTCTGGCTCGGTGCATATGTCTGACCTAGAAATACCCAACAGTCTCTCATGGCTTCATTAGGACCCATCCAGAAGTTCAGAATCCACAACCTTGAAATCATCACCATGCTGCCTTCTACTTAAAGTTCTTTTCTTTTCTTTTTTTTTTTGTAGTTTTTAACTTCCCATCTCCATTTTTTTTTTATTGTTTTACTTGAGTTGCCTCCGAAAAAGGTCTCTAACCAACATATATATTTCAACATTTCAATAAAGTATATTATGAAAAACATTTTCATGACAATTTAAAATCATAGATATGGCACCCTTTACAATTATTTACAAAAAATGTGCGATGAGACATAAAATGATTTTATTTTTCACTGCATCATCATCTCATGCTGAGAATATTTCCCACAGGAAAAAGTAATCATTATTTACATCAGAATGTGACAAATTTTATTCATCTTTTTACTTTGCAAATGTTTCCCTCTTTATTGGTGGTGAATGAGCTATGGTTTCTCTGATGTATAAATATGAACAGAAAAGCGCTTTTTTAGCTATGCATCAAAATCAAAAAGACATAAGAACGTGGAATTTGAGTAAGGCAGTTATGTGTTGAACTTCAAAATCTCTCTCTCTCCCTCTATCTATCTATCTATCTATCTATCTATCTATCTATCTATCTATCTATCTATCTATCTATCTATCTATCTATCTATCTATCTATCTATCTATCTATCTATCTATCTATCTATCTATCTATCTATCTATCTATCTATCTATCTTTCTATCTATATATAACTAGTCAGAGTAAAAAAAAAGTAGCCATATATTTGTAGCATGTCCTATAACCACATTGTATTAATTGGTTAAAATACTACTGGCTGTTGTTTTTTGTTTGTGTTTAAGTGTAAATCTGCTATCCTCATTTTTTGCATATAGCATCAGAAAATGATCAAAAATGGGTAACATCACCTCCAATGAAGTTCATCTGCAACCTAGACCTGACAGTTGTATTATGGAGGGTTGTCCATCTTCCTAATTCACCATTATTTTACCAATTTTGTGGTTCATTCCTGTGAGAGGTGAGGTAAACCCTTGACAAGTCCATAACAGATTTTGCAACCAGTTACTCATTAAGATTAGAGCATGTTCCTGGTTTCCAGAAATGTAAAATACATCCTCGGTATTCTGTAGAGGTGGGTTCTTGTAGACTGTTGGAACACAAATGAGCGCAACGATTAAAGCTAATGACAATCAAAGTGATCATCGCTCTGCTCTAAAATGTTCTGATAGCGCATAGTCCCTGGTTTCTAGTATTCACATGGGAATTAACCTGATATGTTTCAACCACATTTGATGGCTCGTTTACGACAGGTTGCTCCAACCTTCATTGGAGTCAGCAACCCGGTTATGTGCCGAATGCAGGCGAGGTTTGGGAGCTTAAAATCCATCATGTTGGGATTGGGTTAGACCCAATCCCAACCAAGTTGTTTAAGGAGGTATTCCCTCTGATCAGTGGTCCTATTTTAGACATGATTAATCTATCCTTGGTAAATGGATATGTACCACAGGCTTTTAAAGTAGCTGTTATTAAACCTTTACTTAAGAAACCATCTCTTGATCAAGATGAGTTAGTAAATTACAGACCTATATCTAATCTTCTTTTCTTATCTAAAATTCTTGAGAAAGTAGTTGCTAATCAACTATGTGAACATTTACAAAGTAATGACCTACTTGAGGAGTTTCAGTCAGGCTTCAGAGCTCATCATAGCACTGAAACAGCTCTGGTGAAGGTCACCAATGATATTCTCATGGCCTCAGATAATGGACTTGTGTCTATACTTGTCCTGTTAGATCTCAGTGCTGCATTTGATACAGTTGATCACAATATTCTCCTACAAAGACTTGAGCATAGTGTAGGGATTAAGGGAAAAGCATTAGGCTGGTTTAAATCTTATCTGTCGGACAGATTCCAGTTTGTTCATGTTAATAATAAATCTTCCTCAAACTCTAGGGTCACTTGTGGAGTACCACAGGGTTCAGTCCTTGGACCAATTCTATTTACTATATATATGCTTCCGATTGGCAAAATTATCAGACAGCATGGGATTAATTTCCACTGTTATGCTGATGACACTCAGCTATATTTATCCATAAATCCTGATGAATCCAATCAGTTACTTCGACTGCAGTCATGTCTTGATGACATCAAAAGCTGGATGACATTTAAATTCTGACAAGACAGAAGTTGTAATCTTTGGGCCAGAGTCTTCAAAAAATAAAGTTCTTAATCAATCCCTTAATCTGGATGGCATTAACTTGGCCTCTGGTAATAAAGTTAAAAATCTTGGTGTTGTTTTCGACCAAGACATGTCATTTAAATCCCATATTAAACAGGTTTCCAGAGTTTCCTTTTTTCACCTCCGGAATATCGCCAAAATTAGAAACATTCTGTCCAGGAGTGATGCTGAAAAACTAGTCCATGCATTTGTTACTTCAAGGCTGGACTATTGTAATTCTTTACTATCAGGAAGTCCACAAAATGCAGTTCGAAGTCTTCAGCTGATTCAAAATGTTGCGGCAAGAGTTCTGATGAAAATCAACAAGAGGGATCATATGTCTCCAATTTTAGCTTCCCTTCATTGGCTTCCTGTTAAATCAAGAATAGAATTTAAAATTCTCCTTCTAACGTATAAAGCCCTTAATAATCAAGCTCCACCATATATCAGAGCTCTGATTACCCCGTATGTTCCTAACAGAGCACTTCGCTCTCAGACTGCAGGTCTGCTGGTGGTTCCTAGAGTCTCTAAAAGTAGAATGGGAGGCAGATCCTTTAGCTATCAGGCTCCTCTCCTGTGGAACCAACTCCCAGTTTTGGTCCGTGAGGCAGACACCCTGTCTACTTTTAAGACTAATGTTAAAACTTTCCTTTCTGACAAAGCTTATAGTTAGAGTGGCTCATACCCTGAGCTATCTCTATAGTTGTGCTGTGATAGGCCTAGGCTGCTGGAGGACATCAGGGTCTAATTTTCTCACTCTACTGATTTCTACTGTTCTTTAGTCTACTGTTCTCCAGTTTTGCATTGTATTACATTGAAATGACTGTCGTCATTTCAGCTTTTAACTTTTTGTTCTCTCTCTTTTTCTTCATAGTAGGTTCACCTGGTCTGGCGTTCTGTTAACTGTGACATCATCCAGAGAAGACGGCTCACCCGCTACTACCATCTAATGTAGAACAGATTACTAGATCAATGTGTGCTTCTGTGCTTTTTTGTTTCTCTTGTTGTGTCTCTGTTCTTTCTTCTGTAACCCCAGTCGGTCGAGGCAGATGACCGTTCATACTGAGCCCGGTTCTGCCGGAGGTTTTTCCTTCCCGTTAATGGGTGGTTTTTCTTCCCACTGTCGCTTCATGCTTGCTCAGTATGAGGGATTGCAGCAAAGCCATGTACAATGCAGATGACTCTTCCTGTGGCTCTACGCTTCCCCAGGAGTGAATGCTGCTTGTCGGGACTTTGATGCAATCAACTGGTTTCCTTATATAGGACATTTTTGACCAATCTGTATAATCTGACCCAATCTGTATAATATGATTGAACTTGACTTTGTAAAGTGCCTTGAGATGACATGTTTCATGATTTGGCGCTATATAAATAAAATTGAATTGAATTGAATTGAATGTAAGAAGCAGATTGGTATTTTGTTGTAGCATCCTCTGTCAGCACAAAAAGAAAAAAAACATCTGCTGGTGTGTATGCCTCCAAATGTTCCCCTGACTCATTTACCCATGACAATTAGCTGGAGCTACAACTTGCTTTTCCTGTGTTTGGCCAGATAAACAAAGAATAAAATAGATTGTTTCAAACCACCACACGTGCTGCTTTTGGCTTAAGTGACCTTTATTGCTCTTGTGAAAAAAAAAAATAATAAAAATAAAATTTGACTAAGTCAGTGTTGGAATGGTATGTGCAGAAAAATCCAACTTTCTGCTATTTTCATTCATTGCAACAGCTTTATACGATCACTGCTTGGCTCACTGATATAAAGGACTCTGGTGCTTAGAGTGCAAGTAACAGTGAGAGGAATTATGGTGCTTAGATCTTGAGCAGAAGTGGATCTGAAAGATCACAATATTTTAGAATCCAGAATCCAAGTTTTTGTTTCAAGCGGTCTTTCCCCACAGTGGTGGGTTACAGGGAGACTGGGCTCCACACAGTCTGCTTTTAAATCTCTGTCCCATCCCAATCTTTGGTCACGTTTACACTTTTTTTTTTCCTGAGCTGCAAACCTGAACCACAACAGAGAAGGAAAAGTAGCAAAAAACAATGATATACCCTTTAACACTGAGGCTAATGTTTGATTCCCAAGTTTGTCTACTAACTTCAGGTCAGCAGGTGATGCAATTCACATCCAATTCATTGCAACAGGGATCGAAGGTGCATGGGTATCAAAACATTTCGCCTTTACTAGAGTCGTAATCCACGTTTCAGCTGAAATCAGAGCAAAAATTGCTAAATTAATTAGCAAGCAGATGCAACATCTTTATGTTTTTTTCATGTTCTTGTGAGACCTGTGAAACGCCTTGATCAACGTCGATGTTCTTGATGTGATTTCCTTTATTCCAGAAGGGTCCTTTGAGTCAACTCTCTGAGATATCGTTTCATCTGCAAGTGACCGGGACCTTTAATACTGGATGTGTACACTAACTCCTCTCTGATAAACACTGACTGACTTTGTGACAGGACAACGCCGATAAGAAAGGAACGAGCGTTATCAGGTAAAGGTCTCTCACAGAGGTCCACTGCAGTATTTTACTACTTCTCACCCCGTCTCTGTATCTCCTCTCTTTTTCTCCCACCCCCCATCCCTCGCTGAGTCCCGTCTCATCCCCTTTCGTTTTCTTTCCCTCTTGCTGCACCTCTACCCCTCTCTCATCTCTCTCTACCCCCTGCTGCACCTCTCTCCATCACTTCCTCGCTCACCCTCCTCCCCACATGTCTGTCTGTTCGAAACTAGAGCAACGTCTTAATCGAGGCTCCGAGACGTGACGGGAATTCCTAAGCAGCCCCGGCCTCTGCAGTGCAGACACGCACGCACACACACACACACACGCACACACACACACACACGCACACACACACACACACACACACACACACAGAAGCAGAAACCCACATGTTCTGCTCTGCAGCCAATTAACAGCGCGCGATCTACCACCAAAGGAATAACTGCATTTTGATGAGCTGGAGCGTGTGTGTGTGTGTGTGTGTGTGTGTGTGTGTGTGTGTGTGTTGAGCTGGTGGCCGTCAGAAACACTTACACAGATAGAAGGATATCTCTTTTATGTGTTCAAGGGAAAGAGGGAGATTATGGTGTATTAGAAGCCTTCTCCAAGCGGGACAACCTGAGACAGGAACAGGGAAGTGCCTGAGATTTTCTTTCTGTGTGTGTGTGTGTGTGTGTGTGTGGGTGTGTTGGTGCAAACAAGCCGCATTAGGAGAACAATGCAGATGATTTACTTGGAGCTGAGCCTCGCTGTCTCCTCCTCATCCTCCTCCTCATCCGTCCTCTATTTTTGTTACCTTTCATTCTTCTTCTCCTCCTCCTCCTCCTCACGTCTATCCAGCCTCTACTTTGTGGAGTTCATCCAAAGGTGAATGCCTGGCACACACAAAAAAAAGTATATTCCCCCCTTCTGAAAACTCATATATTCTCTTTATGTGTCAAAAATATTGACATCAGCCTTGACACAATATCCCAGAGCAGCAAAGCACAGTGCTTGCCAGGTTTCATCATCCCCCCCGTATGTTCTTCAGAGATAGAATATGTTGAAACGAAAGCTGCGGGTTTGTAAATCTTGCTGGTTTCTTTGCCCCACTTCTCTGCACAGTCCTCCACATCTGTTCTTGTTAATTTAATGTGGGTAGGTAAGAGGTTTTGCACCGTTGATGAGAAGTGAAGTGAAAAACTTAATCGTTTTAGTGAATAAATAGGTCATTGAAGTATTAATTGAGAAACATAAGAATGCATGAATCCAGATTACCTATTTGGCATCAATCACCCTTTTTTCATGTGGTCTTTTTGATTACATACAATCATGCCATTAATATTTTCACGTTTGTAACGCTGCACAAAATATCTGCAAAATAAATGTATGTAACAGAATTAGGACGACAAGATTTTTTTCAACGTCAGAAAATGAATTCTCTAATGCACAGCTGGTAACTAGGAGAATCCTGCGCTTCCAATTGTTTGAGGATGAAATGCCGCCATCTAGGGGTTAAATTGGGCAATTACAACTCAGGGACTGCATATTCTAAAAAATTGTTACCTTTGTTTACTTTGCACAACGAATACATAAATTATTTAGAACTCATAGGACGTTTCTTTGTTTGTTTACCAACTTTAAAGGCTCTAAAAATATATATCAAATTTAGTAGTCTTAGCTTGTTTTAGGAGTTCTCTTTTATATGGGATTATATTAAAGGAAGTTTGGTCGTTTTTAACCACTACTTCCATATTTAAACCGAGCTTAAAAGGTTTAGTAAATTATAAAATATTCTTACTTTATATAACCATGGCTGTTTTCTTATTTTATTTAAAGAAATAGAGCTTTAAAAAATTGCTAGTGGTTTTATTCTATTGTCATTTTTATGTTATTTAGATACTGACCAAATGGTGTTTAATTGTTTAAATTTCATTAATCGGATTAATTTTGTTGCATCACAATTTTGGTGGTTTGGTCTTGTATTTTAGTTTCTTTAATATATCTAAAATCACCTTTATAATTTCACTGTAAAGTATATTCAATATAAATGTGTATTTCTTAAAAAAAAATAAAAACACCTGAGATGTTCGATTAAAAAGTAAAAAAAAAACACAATTCACTCTTTATTTAAATAAGTAAAACATTAATTCCCATTTTTTTATTCTTTCTTTATTTTTCTTTCTCGTGAGTACATAAAGTACACAATCATATTGTATTAAAAAAATAAAAATACATTGTCACATCAGTTGGAATGTTGCGGAGTCAAGGTTTGTCGACTTATGTGTCTCTGCTCGGCTGTCTTTTGCCTTTGAAACTCTCTTAAGTTTTCTTCTCCGAGCTCCTCCTCTTGATAGTCAGCTCTCTCTCAGCCGCCTCAACACCAGCAACTTTGGCTGCCTGGATGTGGAGCTTTCCATCTGGAGAAAGGCTGCAGCTGACGTCTTCATGGTTCACCCCTTCAGGCAGATCAAACTCCTGTCTGAACTCCTGCAGTCTGTAAGAGTAGGAGCCTTTGCCGTCCTCTTGTTTCTTCTCTGTCTTGCCGCTGACTCTCAGCTTCCTGCCCACCTGCCTGACTGACAGCTCTTCTGGAGCAAAGCCTTGAGTGTCCAGGGTTAGGCCAAAGTGCTCTCCCTCTTTGTCCAGCTGGTAGGAGACTGGCTGCAGAGCCACGCTGCTCCTAAAAGGCTCTGTGTCCTCCAGGATCTGGCTTTGAAGTTTCTCCATCAGCTGAAGACTGCTGCGCAGCTCTTGTAGGTTTCTTTGCAGGAGATCCTGCTGGTGGAACAGAGGCCTGACCTCTGGCCACAGACTGCGTACAGGCCAGGAGAAGTCCATGAATCTCCTGAATGCGTAGGGAAATCCACGAGAGCACAGCATGTTTCTCCTGTTTAGTCTTGAGTCTTCTTGTCTTGAGATGAATCTCTGTTCAGGCGTCTCTTCACTCCTCTGTTGCTTGTGTAGCTTTCTGTCAGTCAGTGGGACTGTCCCAGCTTTATATTCTAACAGGGGGAGCTCCAGAGGCTTCAGGAAGTTTCTGGTAATTACCACAGAACTCCACTGGGTGGAGCTGTTTCACACAATATATCTGCTCTTCCAATTTTTGCTGTTTGCCAACATCATTTCTTTCATCAAGTTTTCATTTCTTTTAACTTTTTGGGAGTCGGGGCAAAAATAACATTGTATAAACACACAATGTTTGATCCTGTTAAAGCAATTTTGGTTAAGTTTTTAGAACACTATAGCAGAATTATAAAACGGGTTTCTGAATCAACTCATACTTATTGTAATGTAGTAGATTTCCTAGAATATTTTCAGTAAATATATCTTATCTGTTTGTGTCAGGGTATATTATTCAACATATGTTGTCTTTAAAAAAAAAAGAATTGGAATGTACCTGGAGAGTACATGATGTGCTGAAAATCCAATAAATAAGAAATGTATCTTGTGTAATATAAACTTTTCAAACTAAATTATAAACCCAATGGTTATTTCTCTTTTACCTCCAGTGCACGACAACTTATATACGACAATATCTAAGAACTTATTCCTCTTTGTTTTTATTGAAAATACGGTATATTTATAATAGTAGATTTATTGTAGATTGCTTTACTAGTCTTTCAGTTCTTGCCATGGAAAAAAAAACTCCCCACAGCATAACACTCCCGCCTCCATGCTTCACTGTAGGGCGTTCAATACAGTTAATCACTAAATATTATTGTCTACATTAACAAATATGTATTCTTCTGGCCAAGCAGCCCTTAGGTTGAAATAATTTCTCAAATAGAACTCATTGTGTGTCTGTCAGTGGTGTTAAACCCCCATTTCTTGATTTTTTTTTTTTTAAGTTGGAGTATTCCATGGCTCCATACTTGGACCTCTTTATTTTCATTATACATTAATGATGAACCAAATGTTTGAGAAGACCTTCAGATCATGTTATATGTGGATGATGCTGTAATTTTAACAAACTCTAAGTATAAAATCAAAGTCTCAGAAAGAATAACATCAGCAATCATATATCGATTAGTGGCTTTTGAAATCATGTCTTTTATTAAATTCTCCAAAAACAATCTGAGCGTTACTTTCGAAACATCCATCTGAAAAGTCTTATCTGAATGTCTTGCTGAAAGGAGAGGAGCTCCAGTTTATACATATATTATATATCTTGGAGTTACCTTGGAGTCCACTTCATATCTTTTAAAAATGTGGAAAAAATATATCTAGAATTGTTCATTTTAATATTCATAACTTCAGACAAATCGTGTTATCATTGCCAGAAAATGGTGTTAAAATTATTCTTCATTACATGATTTTTTTTTTTTTTTTTTTTTTTGCATATTGAATACTGTATCACTAATTGGCCAATGACAAACTTGACAACCACAAAAACAACAGAATCACTATTCAAAATTAATTTCAAAAATTAATTTCATCCTCCAAAATACAATATTCTTAGTTTTGAAAGTTTTGGAAAATTTTAAATTGCTTTTTCATTATTTAAGGTTTGAAATGGACCTGCTCCACCACCTCTGGAAGAGTTTAAACTAAAATCCAGCACTAGAGAAAAGGTAACAAAAGCAAATACTAGAGGTGAAAGAGTAATACCTCTCAGACGCACATTTAGTCAACAGGTGTTATCAGTCGAGAGTACAGAAATTTGGAGCAACATCTCAGCTGATATAAGAGACTCTACTACATTCAGTTAATTTAAAACCAATTGTAAAAAAAAATGTCTCAAATGGAACCATATCTGTGATCACTAATGCCAGATTATCCTTATCATGGGCAGTGCTCTTAATGTTCCCCTAAATTTTATTCTAATGTTTTGTAATTGATCGATAGATTGCTTGCTTCTTGCTTTTAACTTGTTGACTTGCCAGAGGCAGAGGATGTAAAGTAGCCTTCAGGCTAATTCTGGCATATTTACATTTAATGTTATTGATTACGCACTGTCCCTTTTTAAATAAAAATTTAAAAAGAAAAAAAGGCCCATGTAGAACACTTCAGTTTGTAATATCCCTTTATTTTACAAATATTTCCATATACAAATACATTAATGTACAAAATTGCTATTTATCCTTATAACAATTGTTACAGAGATAAAAGTCCTCCCACTGGCACATCAACATGTATATGAGTCCATGTTTGCAGGTCTCTTCTATGATCTGTTGTCTGTCTCTGCTCGGCTGTCTTCTGCTTGTGAACACACACTCTGATGTGTTTCCTCCTCTGAGCTCCTCTTGATAGTCAGCTCTCTCTCAGCCGCCTCAACACCAGCAACTTTGGCTGCCTGGATGTGGAGCTTTCCATCTGGAGAAAGGCTGCAGCTGACGTCTTCATGGTTCACCCCTTCAGGCAGATCAAACTCCTGTCTGAACTCCTGCAGTCTGTAAGAGTAGGAGCCTTTGCCGTCCTCTTGTTTCTTCTCTGTCTTGCCGCTGACTCTCAGCTTCCTGCCCACCTGCCTGACTGACAGCTCTTCTGGAGCAAAGCCTTGAGTGTCCAGGGTTAGGCCAAAGTGCTCTCCCTCTTTGTCCAGCTGGTAGGATACTGGCTGCAGAGCCACGCTGCTCCTAAAAGGCTCTGTGTCCTCCAGGATCTGGCTTTGAAGTTTCTCCATCAGCTGAAGACTGCTGCACAGCTCTTGTAGGTTTCTTTGCAGGAGATCCTGCTGGCAGAACAGAGGCCTGACCTCTGGCCACAGACTGCGTACAGGCCAGGAGAAGTCCATGAATCTCCTGAATGCGTAGGGAAATCCACGAGAGCACAGCATGTTTCTCCTGTTTAGTCTTGAGTCTTCTTGTCTTGAGGTGAATCTCTGTTCAGGCGTCTCTTCACTCCTCTGTTGCTTGTGTAGCTTTCTGTCAGTCAGTGGGACTGTCCCAGCTTTATATTCTAACAGGTGGAGCTCCAGAGGCTTCAGGAAATTTCTGGTAATTACCACAGGACTCCACTGGGTGGAGCTGTTTCACACAATATATCTGCTCTTCCAGACTTTGCTGTTTGCCAACATCATTTCTTTCATCAAGTTTTCATTTCTTTAAATTTTTTGAGGGTCGGGGCATAAATAACATTGTATAAACACACAATGTTTGATCCTGTTAAAGCAATTTTGGTTACGTTTTTTTTTTAGAACACTATAGCAGAATTATAAAACGGATTTCTGAATCAATTCATACTTATTGTAATGTATTAGATTTCCTAGAATATTATCAGTAGATATAGCTTATCTGTTTGGGTCAGGGTATATTATTCAACATATGTTGTCTTTGAAAAAAACGGAATTGGAATGTACCTGTAGAGTACATGATGTGCTGAAAATCCAATAAATAAGAAATGTATCTTGAGTAATATAAACTTTTCAAATGAAATTTTAAACCCAATGGTTATTTCTCTTTTACCTCCAGTGCACGACAACTTATATAAGACAATATCTAAGAACTTATTTCTCTTTGTTTTTATTGAATATACAGTATATTTATAATAGTAGATTTATTGTAGATTGCTTTACTAGTCTTTCAGTTCTTGCCATGGAAAAAACCTCCCCACAGCATAACACTCCCACCACCATGCTTCACTGTAGGGCGTTCGATACAGTTAATCACCAAATATTATTGTCTAGATTAACAAAAATGTATTCCTCTGACCAAGCAGACCTTTGGTTGAAATAATTTCTCAAATAGAACTCATTGTGTGTCTGTCAGTGGTGTCAAACTCCCATTTCTTGATTTTCAAGTTGGAGTATTCCATGGCTCCATACTTGGACCTCTTTATTTTCATTATACATTAATGATTAACCAAATGTTTGCAAAGACCTTCAGATCATGTTATATGTAGATGATGCTGTAATTTTAACAAACTCTAAGTATGAAATCAAAGTCTCAGAAAGACTAACATCAGCAATCATATATCGATGAGTGGCTTTTGAAATCATGTCTTTTACTAAAATCTCCAAAAACAATCTGAGCTTTACTTTCGAAACGTCCATCTGCAAAGTCTTATCTGAATGTCTTGCTGAAAGGAGAGGAGCTCCAGTTTGTACATATATTATATATCTTGGAGTTACATTGGACTCCACTTCATATCTTTTAAAAATGTGGAAAAAATATATCAAGAATTGTTCATTTTAATGTTCATAACTTCAGACAAATCCGGTCATCATTGCCAGAAAATGGTGCTAAAATTATTCTTCATTACATGATTTATTTATTTTTTTGCATATTGAATACTGTATCACTAATTGGCCAATGACAAACTTGACAACCATAAAAACAACAGAATCACTGTTCAAAAAGGATTACAAAGTATTTGGGAAAAAAACAGTCCTTTCATCATTGTCTCATCCTCCAAAATACAATATTCTTAGTTTTGAAAGTTTTAGAAAATTTTAAATTGCCTGTTTCATTATTTAAGGTTTGAAATGGACCTGCTCCACCACCTCTGGAAGAGTTTAAACTAAAATCCAGCACTAATGGAAAGGTAACAAGAGCATATACTAGAGGTGAAAGAGTAATACCTCTCAGACGCACAACATTTAGTCAACAGGTGTTATCAGTCAAGAGTACAGAAATTTGGAGCAACATCTCAGCTGATATAAGAGACTCTACTACATTCAGTTAATTTAAAACCAATTGCAAAAAAATGGCTCAAAGGGAACCATATCTGTGATCACTAATGCCAGTTTATCCTTATTTGGGCAGTGCTCTTAATGTTCCCCTATCTTTTATTCTATTGTTTTGTAATTGATTGATTGATTGATTGCCTCTTGCTTTTATTTTGTTGGCTTGCCAGAGTCAGAGGATGTAAAGTAGCCTTCAGACTAATTCTGGCATATTTACATTTACTGTAATGTTAATGACTATGCACTGTCCGTTTTTAAATAAATATTTAAAAAGAAAAAAAAAGGCACATGTAGAATAACTCACTTTCTATTATCCATTTATTTTACAAATATTTCCATATACAAATACAATAATGTACAAAATTGCAATTCATCCTTACAACCACTGTTACAAAGATAAAAATCTTCCCACTGGAACATCAACATGTATATGAGTCCATGTTTGCAGGTCTCTTCTATGATCTGTTGTCTGTCTCTGCTCGGCTGTCTTCTGCTTGTGAACACACACTCTGATGTGTTTCCTCCTCTGAGCTCCTCTTGATAGTCAGCTCTCTCTCAGCCGCCTCAACACCAGCAACTTTGGCTGCCTGGATGTGGAGCTTTCCATCTGGAGAAAGGCTGCAGCTGACGTCTTCATGCTTCACCCCTTCAGGCAGATCAAACTCCTGTCTGAACTCCTGCAGTCTGTAAGAGCCTTTGCCGTCCTCTTGTTTCTTCTCTGTCTTGCCGCTGACTCTCAGCTTCCTGCCCACCTGCCTGACTGACAGCTCTTCTGGAGCAAAGCCTTGAGTGTCCAGGGTTAGGCCAAAGTGCTCTCCCTCTTTGTCCAGCTGGTAGGAGACTGGCTGCAGAGCCACGCTGCTCCTCAAAGGCTCTGTGTCCTCCAGGATCTGGCTTTGAAGTTTGTCCATCAGCTGAAGACTGCTGCGCAGCTCTTGTAGGTTTCTTTGCAGGAGATCCTGCTGGTAGAACAGAGGCCTGACCTCTGGCCACAGACTGCGTACAGGCCAGGAGAAGTCCATGAATGGACTGAGGGCAGACGGGAATCCATGAGAGCACAGCATGTTTCTCCTGTTTAGTCTTGGGTTTTCTTGTCTTGAGGTGAATCTCTGTTCAGGCGTCTCTTCACTCCTCTGTTGCTTGTGTAGCTTTCTGTCAGTCAGTGGGACTGTCCCAGCTTTATATTCTACCAGGTGGAGCTCCAGAGGCTTCAGGAAGTTTCTGGTAGTTACCACAGAACTCCACTGGGTGGAGCTCTTTCACACAATTCATCTGCTCTTCTAGACTTTGCTGTTTGCAAAGATAATTTCTTTCATCAAGTTTGCTTAAGTAATATTTTGTTGGGTATAAAAATATTGTTATGTTGTATAAAACACAATGTTTGAACCTGTTAAACAAATATAATTTGAAAGTTTATCATGAACATTAAAACAGAATATCTTAAAAAGTGAAAGTGTGCTTTTTATTGATGCACCATATTTACAGAATATTTGTATCTCATCTAATTTAAAAATTTCCTTTGCCAGACTGATCCAAATGGTTCATTTTCTTTTTCCTCCATAAAAAGACAACTTCTATAAGACAATATCTGAGGATGTTTTTCATTGTGTTTTTATAGACAACAGGGTATATTCATAATAAGTGCTATATATCGTCTGCTAACAATAATAAGTCTTGGCCTTTCTGTAGCCTTCGAATAGAAACAAATTTATACAATATATCGTTCAAAATGCTCATACGTTCAGCAGTTTTCTTTAGATATTATATGAGCACGTTTGTTTATTTAGGTCAAATGATTAAAAGTCAAACTTCATCAGCCATGTTTTTATAATTTATTGATTTTTTTATTACAGTTCATACCTAATACCCAACATATATCAGAAAAAATGTTTACTACATCATTTATAGAAATGAAGTGATATTAGTAATAGAATTTGTATTTGTTTCAGGGCAGCCTTGACAGACATTTAACAAATTCAACTGCTTTTCTAAGTGCTATACTAGAGCTGTTCAATGGATTCTGTTTACATGAAACCATGTCCCTTTTTTATATAGGAAGAAATAAAACTTTAGCGGCTCTGTGGTACGTTTTTTGTTTGTCAGTGTCCTGCTGAAAGATGAACCACTGCGTATGTCTGAGGTCAAGAACATTCTGGAACATGTTTTCATCCAGAATCTCTGTGAACATTACCGAATTTATTTTTTCCTGTCTTGTGACTAGATTTTCAGTTTGTGCCACTGAAAATTCTCCCCATAGAATAACATTGCCACCACCATGCTTCACTGCAGGGATGATATTCTCCTTGTGATGAGTGTAGCCTGGTTCCCTCAGAATATGGTGTTTGGAATTGATGCCAAAATGTTTGATCTTCACCCCATCAGACTACAGAAATGTAATTTCTCGTGTTCTGAGAGTTTTAAGGGGGCTTTTTGGCAAACCCAAGGCAGACTGGCATGTCCCTCTAACTAAGGAGTTGCTTCCATCTGGCCACTCTACCCTACAGGCCTGATTGGTGGATTGTTGCAGAGATGACTGTCCTTTAAGAACGTTCCTCTCTCTCCACAGAGCAGCACTGGAGCTCTGACAGAGTGGTCGTCAGATTATTGGTCACCTCCCTGACTAAGGCCCTTCTTTCCCAATCTTTCAGTTAAGATGGCCAAGCAGCTCTTGGAGGAGTCCAGCGAATTCCATACTTCTTCTACTTAGAGATGATGGAGGCCATGTTCAAAGCAACAGGAATCTGTCGTTAATTTTTCTCAAATTTAGATTTTTAGACAATCCTGTCTAAGAGGTCTGGAGATGAATCCTTTGATTTCATGCTTGGTTTGCATTCTGTAATGCTCTGGGTGTGACTTTCCAAATCCTGGTCAGTTTACTGAATTTACCACAGATAGACTCCAATGAAGCTGTAGCAACATCTGAAGGATGATCAGTGGAAACATGATGAGCACACACTTAAATCCTAGTATGTTAGCAATGGTACATAAGGTTTTTTTTCTAATAGATTAGCAAAAATGTGAAATTAACTTATTTTATTATGTAAGTATCGGACTATGTGTAGAGTTTTTAGTGGAACAAAGTGTTTAACCGATTTTCTGATAGGGTTGTGACATATCTGATGGTGGAAAAACTTAATACCTTTCATGTGTATTTAGCAAGTCCACAGAATAAAGCACATTTAGAACACTTCAGTTTCTAATATCCCTTTATTTTACAAATATTTCAATACACAAATACATTAAAGTACAAAATTGCTATTTATCCCTATAACAATTGTTACAGAGATAAAAGTCCTCCCACTGGCACATCAACATGTGTATGAGTCCATGTTTGCAGGTCTCTTCTATGATCTGTTGTCTGTCTCTGCTCGGCTGTCTTCTGCTTGTGAACACACACTCTGATGTGTTTCCTCCTCTGAGCTCCTCTTGATAGTCAGCTCTCTCTCAGCCGCCTCAACACCAGCAACTTTGGCTGCCTGGATGTGGAGCTTTCCATCTGGAGAAAGGCTGCAGCTGACGTCTTCATGGTTCACCCCTTCAGGCAGATCAAACTCCTGTCTGAACTCCTGCAGTCTGTAAGAGTAGGAGCCTTTGCCGTCCTCTTGTTTCTTCTCTGTCTTGCCGCTGACTCTCAGCTTCCTGCCCACCTGCCTGACTGACAGCTCTTCTGGAGCAAAGCCTTGAGTGTCCAGGGTTAGGCCAAAGTGCTCTCCCTCTTTGTCCAGCTGGTAGGAGACTGGCTGCAGAGCCACGCTGCTCCTCAAAGGCTCTGTGTCCTCCAGGATCTGGCTTTGAAGTTTCTCCATCAGCTGAAGACTGCTGCGCAGTTCTTGTAGGTTTCTTTGCAGGAGATCCTGCTGGTAGAACAGAGGCCTGACCTCTGGCCACAGACTGCGTACAGGCCAGGAGAAGTCCATGAATGGACTGAGGGCAGACGGGAATCCATGAGAGCACAGCATGTTTCTCCTGTTTAGCCTTGAGTCTTCTTGTCTTGAGATGAATCTCTGTTCAGGCGTCTCTTCACTCCTCTGTTGCTTGTGTAGCTTTCTGTCAGTCAGTGGGACTGTCCCAGCTTTATATTCTAACAGGTGGAGCTCCAGAGGCTTCAGGAAGTTTCTGGTAATTACCACAGAACTCCACTGGGTGGAGCTCTTTCACACAATTCATCTGCTCTTCTAGACTTTGCTGTTTGCAAAGATAATTTCTTTCATCAAGTTTTCTTAAGTAATATTTTGTTGGGTATAAAAATATTGTTATGTTGTATAAAACACAATATTTGAACCTGTTAAACAAATATAATTTTAAAGTTTATCATGAACATTAAAACAGAATATCTTAAAAAGTGAAAGTGTGCTTTTTATTGATGCACCATATTTACAGAATATTTGTATCTCATCTAATTTAAAAATTTCCTTTGCCAGACTGATCCAAATGGTTCATTTTCTTTTTCCTCCATAAAAAGACAACTTCTATAAGACAATATCTGAGGATGTTTTTCATTGTGTTTTTATAGACAACAGGGCATATTCATAATAAGTGCTATATATCGTCTGCTAACAATAATAAGTCTTGGCCTTTCTGTAGCCTTCGAATAGAAACAAATTTATACAATATATCGTTCAAAATGCTCATACGTTCAGCAGTTTTCTTTAGATATTATATTAGCACGTTTGTTTATTTAGGTCAAATGATTAAAAGTCAAACTTCATCAGCCATGTTTTTATAATTTATTCATTTTTTTTATTACAGTTCAAACCTAATACCCAACATATATCAGAAAAAAATTTTACTACATCATTTATAGAAATGAAGTGATATTAGTGATAGAATTTGTATTTGTTTCAGGGCAGCCTTGACAGACATTTGACAAATTCAACTGCTTTTCTAAGTGCTATACTAGAGCTGTTCAATGGATTCTGTTTACATGAAACCATGTCCCTTTTTTATATAGGAAGAAATAAAACTTTAGCGGCTCTGTGGTACGTTTTTTGTTTGTCAGTGTCCTGCTGAAAGATGAACCACTGCGTACGTCTGAGGTCAAGAACATTCTGGAACATGTTTTCATCCAGAATCTCTGTGAACATTACTGAATTTATATTTTCCTCTCTTGTGACTAGATTTTCAGTTCTTGCCTCTGAAAATTCTCCCCATAGAATAACACTGCCACCACCATGCTTCACTGCAGGGATGATATTCTCCTTGTGATGAGTGTAGCCTGGTTCCCTCAGAATATGGTGTTTGGAATTCATGCCGAAATGTTTAATCTTCGCCCAATCAGACTAAAGAAATGTAATTTCTCGTGTTCTGAGAGTTTTAAGGGGGCTTTTTGGAAAACCCAAGGCAGACTGACATGTTCCTCTAGTTAAGGAGTTACTTCCATCTGGCCACTCTACCCTACAGGCCTGAGTGTTGGATTGGTGCTGAGATGAATGTCCTTTTAGAAGGTTCTTCTCTCTCCACAGAGCAGCACTGGAGCTCTGACAGAGTGTCCGTCAGATTATTGGTCACCTCCCTGACTAAGGCCCTTCTAAGTGGAACAAAGTATTTAACCGATTTTCTGATAGGGTTGTAACATACCTGATGGTGGAAAAACTTAATACATTTCATATGTATTTAGCAAGTTCACAGAATAAAAGCACATGTAGAAAACTTCAGTTTCTATTATCCATTTATTTTACAAATATTTCCATATACAAATACATTAATGTACCAGAACTCTACTGGGTGAAGCTCTTTCACACAATATATCTGCTCTTCCAGATTTTGCTGTTTGCAAAGATAATTTCTTTCATCAAATTTTCTTAAGTAATTTTTTAGTGGATCACAAAAAAGGCTTTGTGTTTTATAAAACAAAATGTTTGAATATGTTAAGCAAAATTTTGTTAAATATTTATTACATTAAAGCAGAATATTTAACTTTTTTATTTTTACTAAATGTATCTTGTCTAATACAAATTTTTCATTTGAATAATGCATCTAACTGGTTAATAATTTCTTAGGAAGCAAGACACTAACAATCTCTAATGACTTATTTCTCATGTTTTAATAAAAAACAGGGCATATTCATACTAAGCGCTGCAGGTTGTCTGCTGAAAATATTTAATCATGGCCTTTCCTTAGACTTCAAATTAAGTCAGAAATTAATTTGCACAGTATATCTTTTTAATATGCTCATTAGTTTGATCAATTTTTATTTACATATTTATTATATGATCATATGAAGTGATTTAAGTCAAATGATTAAAAGTCAGACTTCATCAGACATATCATAAGTATATATTAATTTATTTGATTATTGCCATAATAAACTTGGGCCCCTGGTGGGAGATAGTATTAAAATATCTGTGATGATACATGGTAGAAAGAACAAAGCTAAAAGTATGATATACAGCAAAAAGTAATCATACTTTAAAGCAATAGATTGTCAGATACAACCAGCCATGGAGACCATATTTACCACTTTGTAATACAAACTGGCTTTTTAAACATTAGATCTCTGTCAACAAAAAGATTTTTAATGAATGCTTTCATTACCGACTATAATCTTCATGTTATGTTTTTAAGATAAACATGGTTACATAAATTCAATGAGGCACCTATTCTGATAGAGTCAATGCCTCCAAGCTGCAATTTTTCTTTGTCAAAGCAGACAGCAAAGAAAAGATGTGGCCACTTTTTTTGTGATTCACTAAAGTGTAAAAAGGTGTTCCTGGGAAATTTTCTCTTTTTAATATTAGGCTCTCAAGGTAAAGAGCCCGGTACGAACTCTGATCTTGTTTGCTGGCAGGCGTCATGAGTTCAAATCAAACCTTTATTAAAGATTTAAATGACCTCCAGTGAAAGGTGTTGATTCCGACTGTTTGTTTATTGTGGGAGATTTCAACTTTCATGTTGACCCCTCTGAAGACAGAGGTGCAAAAGAACCATGTGACACACTTAGAAATGTTGGTTTAACTCAACATGCTAAGCAGCCAACACCAAAGGTGGGTAGAGTAGCCACAAACTGTACTTAAGTAAGAGTAGCACTACTTCAACACATTTTTACTCAAGTAAAAGTAAAAAGTAGTCAGCCAAGAAATTACTTAAATGAGAGTAAAAAGTATTCAGTAAGAAGGCTACTCAACACTTACTAACTAATTATAACAATTGATCATTTAATATTTAAAAAATATGTAATCAGACAGACTAAAATATAAGGTTATGTACAAATTCTGGTATTTTAAAGACAAAAGATACACTAAAGACAAAAGAAACAATTTTCTAAATTATTTTTTCAACATAAATCTTCAAAGCAATACTTACAGCACTTGACGTACGTGCAGTATGTTAGAACAGTGCAAAGTACTAACAGTGACAATATCTACTATTTACTGGATGCTCATTTGACCTCCAAATCCCTCAATGAGCTCAGCAGATAGAAAATAACATTAAAATAATAAAGCTTGTGTACAAATAAGACGTCTTACTTTAACATAAACTCTAGGTGTTTGTCTTCTGGTGCATTTTTTGTTATAACACATATTGTTTATTCATGAAGTTACACACACTGAAAGGAGTAGCTAGAAATTTTACTCATGTAAGAGTAGCAATACTTGAGTAATAATATGACTCAAGAAAAAGTTCTAAATCCACTTCATCCTGTAACTCATATAAACTTATACTTCAGTATGTTAGCTATTAATATTAATACTTGTGTACATGTGGTTCCATGGTTTGGTTGTAATATATTTGCAAAAATGTGAAAATAACTTAATTAATCATGAAATTATCAGGTTCTATGTATAGAGTTTTTAGTATAAAAAAAGATTATAAGTATATATATTTTCTTATAAGGCTGGAACATACCTGATGGTGGAACAACTGACAGAATAAAGCACATGAAGAACAACTAATTTTCTATTATCCCTTTATTTTACTAATATTTCCATATACAAATACATTAATGTACAAAATTACAATTCTTACTCACAACCATTGTCACAAAAATAAAAATCTTCCCATTGGCACATCAACATGTATATGAGTCCATGTCTGCAGGTCTCTTCTATGATCTGTTGTCTGTCTCTGCTCGGCTGTCTTCTGCTTGTGAACACACACTCTGATGTGTTTCCTCCTCTGAGCTCCTCTTGATAGTCAGCTCTCTCTCAGCCGCCTCAACACCAGCAACTTTGGCTGCCTGGATGTGGAGCTTTCCATCTGGAGAAAGGCTGCAGCTGACGTCTTCATGGTTCACCCCTTCAGGCAGATCAAACTCCTGTCTGAACTCCTGCAGTCTGTAAGAGTAGGAGCCTTTGCCGTCCTCTTGTTTCTTCTCTGTCTTGCCGCTGACTCTCAGCTTCCTGCCCACCTGCCTGACTGACAGCTCTTCTGGAGCAAAGCCTTGAGTGTCCAGGGTTAGGCCAAAGTGCTCTCCCTCTTTGTCCAGCTGGTAGGAGACTGGCTGCAGAGCCATGCTGCTCCTCAAAGGCTCTGTGTCCTCCAGGATCTGGCTTTGAAGTTTCTCCATCAGCTGAAGACTGCTGCGCAGCTCTTGTAGGTTTCTTTGCAGGAGATCCTGCTGGTAGAACAGAGGCCTGACCTCTGGCCACAGACTGCGTACAGGCCAGGAGACGTCCATGAATGGACTGAGGGCAGACGGGAATCCATGAGAGCACAGCATGTTTCTCCTGTTTAGTCTTGAGTCTTCTTGTCTTGAGATGAATCTCTGTTCAGGCGTCTCTTCACTCCTCTGTTGCTTGTGTAGCTTTCTGTCAGTCAGTGGGACTGTCCCAGCTTTATATTCTACCAGGTGGAGCTCCAGAGGCTTCAGGAAGTTTCTGGTAATTACCACAGAACTCCACTGGGTGGAGCTGTTTCACACAATTTATCTGCTCTTCCAGATTTTGCTGTTTGCCAACATCATTTATTTCATCCAGTTTTCTTAAGTAAATTTTTAGTGGATCACAAAAAATACTTTGTATTTTATAAAACAAAATGTTTGAATCTGTTAAGCAAATATTTGTTAAATATTTATTACATTAAAGCAGCATATTTAACTTTTTTATTTTTACTAAATGTATCTTGTCTAATACAAATTTTTGATTTGAATAATGCATCTTACTGGTTAATAATTTCTTAGGAAGCAAGACACTAACAATCTCTAATGACTTATTTCTCATGTTTTAATAAAAAACAGGGCATATTCATACTAAGCGCTGCAGGTTGTCTGCTGAAAATATTTAATCATGGCCTTTCCTTAGACTCCGAATTAAGTCAGAAATTAATTTACACAGTATATCTTTTTAATATGCTCATTAGTTTGATCAATATTATTTACATATTTATTATATGATCATATGAAGTGATTTAAGTCAAATGATTAAAAGACAGACTTCATCAGCCATATCATAAGTATGTATTAATTTATTTGATTATTGCCATAATAAACTTGGGCACCTGGTGGGAGATAGTATTAAAATATCTGTGATGATACATGGTAGAAAGAACAAAGCTAAAAGTATGATATACAGCAAAAAGTAATCATACTTTAAAGCAATAGATTGTCAGATACAACCAGCCATGGAGACTATATTTACCACTTTGTAATACAAACTGGCTTTTTAAACATTAGATCTCTGACAACAAAAATAATTTTTAATGAATGCTTTCATTATGGACTATAATCTTCATGTTATGTTTTTAGGATAGACATGGTTACATAAATTCAATGAGGCACCTATTCTGATAGAGTCGATGCTTCCACACTGCAATTTTCCTTTGTCAAAGCAGACAGCAAAGAAAAGATGTGGCCACTTTATTTTGTGATTCCCTAAAGTGTAAAAAGGTGTTTCTGGGAAATTATCTCCTTTGAATATTAGGCTGTCAAGGTAAAGAGCCCGGTACGAACTCTGATCTTGTTTGGTGGAGGGCGTCATGAGTTCAAATCAAACCTTCATTAAAGATTTAAATGACCTCCAGTGAAAGGTGTTGATTCCGACTGTTTGTTTATTGTGGGAGATTTCAACTTTCATGTTGACAGCTCTGAAGACAGAGGTGCAAAAGAACCATGTGACCCACTTAGAAATGTTGGTTTTACTCAACATGCTAAACAGCAAACACCAGAGGTGGGTAGAGTAGCCACAAATTGTACTTAAGTAAGAGTAGCACTACTTCAACATATTTTTACTCAAGTAAAAGTAAAAAGTAGTCAGCCAAGAAATTACTTAAATGAGAGTAAAAAGTATTCAGTAAGAAGGCTACTCAACACTTACTAACTAATTATAACAATTGATCATTTAATATTTAAAAAATATGTAATCAGACAGACTAAAATATAAGGTTATGTACAAATTCTGGTATTTTAAAGACAAAAGAAACAATTTTCTAAATTATTTTTTCAACATAAATCTTCAAAGCAATACTTACAGCACTTGACGTACGTGCAGTATGTTAGAACAGTGCAAAGTACTAACAGTGACAATATATACTATTTACTGGGTGCTCATTTGACCTCCAAATCCCTCAATGAGCTCAGCAGATAGAAAATGACATTAAAATAATAAAGCTTGTGTACAAATAAGACGTCTTACTTTAACATAAACTCTAGGTTTTTGTCTTCTGGTGCATTTTTGGTTAAAACATGTATGTTCTTTATTCATGAAGTTACTGACACTGAATGGAGTAGCCAGAAATTTTACTCATGTAAGAGTAGCGATACTTGAGTAATAATATGACTCAAGAAAAAGTTTTAATTCCACTTCATCCTGTAACTCATATAAACTTATATTTGAGTATGTTAGCTATTATTATTACTTGTGTACATTTGGTTCCATGGTTTAGTTGTAATATATTTGCAAAAATGTGAAAATAACTTATTTAATTATGAAATCATCAGGTTCTATGTGTAGAGTTTTTTTGTATAAAAAAAGATTTTAAGAATATATATTTTCTTATAAGGCTAGAACATACCTGATGGTGGAAAAACTGACAGAATAAAAGCACATGAAGAACAATTCACTTTCGGTTATCCCTTTATTTTACAAATATTGCCATATACAAATACATTAAAGTACAAAATTACAATTCTTACTCACAACCACTGTTAAAATGATTAAAAATTTTCCCATTGGCACATCAACATGTATCTGTTGTCTGTCTCTGCTCGGCTGTCTTCTGCTTGTGAACACACACTCTGATGTGTTTCCTCCTCTGAGCTCCTCTTGATAGTCAGCTCTCTCTCAGCCGCCTCAACACCAGCAACTTTGGCTGCCTGGATGTGGAGCTTTCCATCTGGAGAAAGGCTGCAGCTGACGTCTTCATGGTTCACCCCTTCAGGCAGATCAAACTCCTGTCTGAACTCCTGCAGTCTGTAAGAGTAGGAGCCTTTGCCGTCCTCTTGTTTCTTCTCTGTCTTGCCGCTGACACTCAGCTTCCTGCCCACCTGCCTGACTGACAGCTCTTCTGGAGCAAAGCCTTGAGTGTCCAGGGTTAGGCCAAAGTGCTCTCCCTCTTTGTCCAGCTGGTAGGAGACTGGCTGCAGAGCCACGCTGCTCCTCAAAGGCTCTGTGTCCTCCAGGATCTGGCTTTGAAGTTTCTCCATCAGCTGAAGACTGCTGCGCAGCTCTTGTAGGTTTCTTTGCAGGAGATCCTGCTGGTAGAACAGAGGCCTGACCTCTGGCCACAGACTGCGTACAGGCCAGGAGACGTCCATGAATGGACTGAGGGCAGACGGGAATCCATGAGAGCACAGCATGTTTCTCCTGTTTAGTCTTGAGTCTTCTTGTCTTAAGGTGAATCTCTGTTCAGG
Organism: Fundulus heteroclitus; assembly: GCF_011125445.2. Classification (NCBI taxonomy): domain Eukaryota; kingdom Metazoa; phylum Chordata; class Actinopteri; order Cyprinodontiformes; family Fundulidae; genus Fundulus; species Fundulus heteroclitus. The sequence continues at coordinate 12,210,340 of NC_046368.1, read as the reverse complement.
CGTCTCTTCACTCCTCTGTTGCTTGTGTAGCTTTCTGTCAGTCAGTGGGACTGTCCCAGCTTTATATTCTAACAGGCGGAGCTCCAGAGGCTTCAGGAAGTTTCTGGTAAGTACCACAGAACTCCACTGGGTGGAGCTCTTTGACACAATTTATCTGCTCTTCCAGATTTTGCTGTTTGCAAAGATAATTTCTTTCATCAAATTTTCTTAAGTAATTTTTTAGTGGATCACAAAAAAAGGCTTTGTGTTTTATAAAACAAAATGTTTGAATCTGTTAAGCAAATATTTGTTAAATATTTATTACATTAAAGCAACATATTTAACTTTTTTATTTTTACTAAATGTATCTTGTCTAATACAAATTTTTGATTTGAATAATGCATCTTACTGGTTAATAATTTCTTAGGAAGCAAGACACTAACAATCTCTAATGACTTATTTCTCATGTTTTAATAAAAAACAGGGCATATTCATACTAAGCGCTGCAGGTTGTCTGCTGAAAATATTTAATCATGTCCTTTCTTTAGACTCCGAATTAAGTCAGAAATTAATTTACACAGTATATCTTTTTAATATGCTCATTAGTTTGATCAATTTTTATTTACATATTTATTATATGATCATATGAAGTGATTTAAGTCAAATGATTAAAAGACAGACTTCATCAGCCATATCATAAGTATATATTAATTTATTTGATTATTGCCATAATAAACTTGGGTACCTGGTGGGAGATAGTATTAAAATATCTGTGATGATACATGGTAGAAAGAACAAAGCTAAAAGTATGATATACAGCAAAAAGTAATCATACTTTAAAGCAATAGATTGTCAGATACAACCAGCCATGGAGACTAAATTTACCACTTTGTAATACAAACTGGCTTTTTAAACAATAGATCTCTGACAAGAAAAATAATTTTTAATGAATGCTTTCATTACCAACTATAATCTTCATGTTATGTTTTTAGGATAGACATGGTTACATAAATTCAATGAGGCACCTATTCTGATAGAGTCGATGCTTCCACACTGCAATTTTCCTTTGTCAAAGCAGACAGCAAAGAAAAGATGTGGCCACTTTTTTTGTGATTCACTAAAGTGTAAAAAGGTGTTCCTGGGAAATTATCTCCTTTGAATATTAGGCTGTCAAGGTAAAGAGCCCGGTACGAACTCTGATCGTGTTTGCTGGAGGGCGTCATAAGTTCAAATCAAACCTTTATTAAAGATTTAAATGACCTCCTGTGATATGTGTTGATTCCGACTGTTTGTTTATTGTGGGAGATTTCAACTTTCATGCTGACAGCTCTGAAGACAGAGCTGCAAAAGAACCATGTGACACACTTAGAAATGTTGGTTTTACTCAACATGCTAAACAGCCAACACCAAAGGTGGGTAGAGTAGCCACAAACTGTACTTAAGTAAGAGTAGCACTACTTCAACATATTTTTACTCAAGTAAAAGTAAAAAGTAGTCAGCCAAGAAATTACTTAAATGAGAGTAAAAAGTATTCAGTAAGAAGGCTACTCAACACTTAGTAACTAATCATAACAATTGATCATTTAATATTTAAAAAATATGTAATCAGACAGACTAAAATATAAGGTTATGTACAAATTCTGGTATTTTAAAGGCAAAAGATACACTAAAGACAAAAGAACAATTTTCAAAATTATTTTTTCAACATAAAACTTCAAAGCAATACTTACAGCACTTGACGTACGTGCAGTATGTTAGAACAGTGCAAAGTACTACCAGTGACAATATCTACTATTTACTGGATGCTCATTTGACCTGCAAATCCCTCAATGAGCTCAGCAGATAGAAAATGACATTAAAATAATAAAGCTTGTGTACAAATAAGACGTCTTACTTTAACATAAACTCTAGGTTTTGGTCTTCTGGTGCATTTTTTGTTAAAACACGTATATTGTTTATTCATGAAGTTACTCACACTGAATGGAGTAGCCAGAAATTTTACTCATGTAAGAGTAGCGATACTTGACTCATAATATGACTCAAGAAAAAGTTATAATTCCACTTCATCCTGTATCTCATATAAACTTATATTTGAGTATGTTAGCTATTACTATTACTACTTGTGTACATGTGGTTCCATGGTTTAGTTGTAATATATTTGCAAAAAATGTGAAAATAACTTATTTAATTATGAAATTATCAGATTCTATGTGTAGATTTTTTAGTATAAAAAAATATTATAAGAATAAATATTTTGTTATAAGGCTAGAACAAACCTGATGGTGGAACAACTGACAGAATAAAAGCACATGAAGAACAACTCACTTTCTATTATCCCTTTATTTTACAAATATTTCCATATACAAATACATTAATGTACAAAATTACAATTCTTACTCACAACCACTGTCACAAAGAAAAAAATCCTCCCACTGGCATATGAACATGTATATGAGTCCATGTTTGCAGGTCGCTTCTATGATCTGTTGTCTGTCTCTGCTCGGCTGTCTTCTGCTTGTGAACACACACTCTGATGTGTTTCCTCCTCTGAGCTCCTCTTGATAGTCAGCTCTCTCTCAGCCGCCTCACCACCAGCAACTTTGGCTGCCTGGATGTGGAGCTTTCCATCTGGAGAAAGGCTGCAGCTGACGTCTTGATGGTTCACCCCTTCAGGCAGATCAAACTCCTGTCTGAACTCCTGCAGTCTGTAAGAGTAGGAGCCTTTGCCGTCCTCTTGTTTCTTCTCTGTCTTGCCGCTGACTCTCAGCTTCCTGCCCACCTGCCTGACTGACAGCTCTTCTGGAGCAAAGCCTTGAGTGTCCAGGGTTAGGCCAAAGTGCTCTCCCTCTTTGTCCAGCTGGTAGGAGACTGGCTGCAGAGCCACACTGCTCCTCAAAGGCTCTGTGTCATCCAGGATCTGGCTTTGAAGTTTCTCCATCAGCTGAAGACTGCTGCGCAGCTCTTGTAGGTTTCTTTGCAGGAGATCCTGCTGGTAGAACAGAGGCCTGACCTCTGGCCACAGACTGCGTACAGGCCAGGAGAAGTCCATGAATGGACTGAGGGCAGACGGGAATCCATGAGAGCACAGCATGTTTCTCCTGTTTAGACTTGAGTCTTCTTGTCTTGAGATTAATCTCTGTTCAGGCGTCTCTTCACTCCTCTGTTGCTTGTGTAGCTTTCTGTCAGTCAGTGGGACTGTCCCAGCTTTATATTCTAACAGGTGGAGCTCCAGAGGCTTCAGGAAGTTTCTGGTAATTACCACAGAACTCCACTGGGTGGAGCTCTTTCACACAATTTATCTGCTCTTCCAGACTTTGCTGTTTGCCAACATAATTTCTGTCATCAAGTTTTTGTAAGTAATTTTTCAGTGGATCACAGAAAAGGCTTTGTCTTTTATAAAACAAAATGTTTGAATCTGTTAAGCAAATATTTGTTAAATATTTATTACATTAAAGCATTATATTTCAAAATTAATTTTACAATTGGAAAATACAATTATTAATGCACCATATTTAAGATATTTTTTTACTAAATATATCTTGTCAAATAAAACTTTTCATTTGAATAATGCATCTAAATGGTTAATTCTTCTTTTCTTCGGCAGCAAGACACTAACAATCTCTAATGACTTATGTCTCATGTTTTCATAAAAAAAACAGGGCATATTCATACTAAGCGCTGCAGGTTGTCTGCTGAAAATATTTAATCATGGCCTTTCTTTAGACTTCAAATTAAGTCAGAAATTAATTTACACAGTATTTTTTTTAATATGCTCATTAGTTTGATCAATTTTATTTACATATTTCTTATATGATCATATGAAGTGATTTAAGTCAATTGATCAAAAGTCAGACTTTATCAGCCATATCATAAGTATTTATTAATTTATTTGATTATTGTCATAATAAACTTGGTCCCCTGGTGGGAGATAGTATTAAAATCTCTGTGATTATACATGGTATAAAGAACAAAGCTAAAAGTATGACATACAGCAATAAATAATCATACTTTAAAGCAATAAATTGTCAGATACAACCAGCCACGGAGACTATATTGACCACTATGTAATACAAACTGGCTTTTTAAACATTAGACCTCTGTCAACAAAAATAATTTCTAATGAATGCTTTCATTACCAACGTTAATCTTCATGTTATGTTTTTAAGATAAACATGGTTACATAAATTCAATGAGGCACCTATTCTGATAGTCGATGCCGCCACGCTACAATTTTCCTTTGTCAAAGCAGACAGCAAAGAAAAGATGTGGCCACTTTATTTTGTGATTCACTAAGGTGTAAAAAGGTGTTGCTGGAAAATTTTCTCTTTTTAATATTAGGCTCTCAAGGTAAAGAGCCCGGTACGAACTCTGATCTTGTTTGCTGGCAGGCGTCATAAGTTCCAATCAAACTTTTATTAATTATTTAAATGACCTCCTGTGATATGTGTTGATTCCGACTGTTTATTTATTGTGGGAGATTTCAACTTTCATGTTGACAGCTCTGAAGACAGAGGTGCAAAAGAACCATGTGACACACTTAGAAATGTTGGTTTTACTCAACATGCTAAGCAGCAAACACCAGAGGTGGGTAGAGTAGCCACAAATTGTACTTAAGTAAGAATAGCACTACTTCAACATATTTTTAGTCAAGTAAAAGTAAAAAGTAGTCAGCCAAGAAATTACTCAAATAAGAGTAAAAAGTATTCAGTAAGAAGGCTACTCAACACTGAGTAACTAATCATAACAATTGATCATTTAATATTTAAAAAATATGTAATCAGACAGACTAAAATATAAGGTTATGTACAAATTCTGGTATTTTAAAGACAAAAGATACACTAAAAACAAAAGAAACGATTTTCTAAATTATTTTTTCAACATAAAACTTCAAAGCAATACTTACAGCACTTTACGTACGTGCAGTATGTTAGAACAGTGCAAAGTACTAACAGTGACAATATATACTATTTACTGGATGCTCATTTGACCTGCAAATCCCTCAATGAGCTCAGCTGATAGAAAATAACATTAAAACAACAAAGCTTGTGTACAAATAAGACGACTTACTTTAACATAAACTCTAGGTTTTTGTCTTCTGGTGCATTTTTGGTTAAAACACGTATGTTCTTTATTCATGAAGTTACTCACACTGAATGGAGTAGCCAGAAATTTTACTCATGTAAGAGTAGCAATACTTGAGTAATAATATGACTCAAGAAAAAGTTCTAATTCCACTTCATCCTGTAACTCATATAAACTTATATTTGAGTATGTTAAGTATTGTTATTATTACTTGTGTACATATGGTTCCATGGTTTAGTTGTAATATATTTGCAAAAATGTGAAAATAACTTATTTAATAATGAAATTATCAGGTTCTATGTATAGAGTTTTTAGTGTAAGAAAAAGATTAGAATAATTTATATTTTCTAATAAGGCTAGAACATACCTGATGGTGGAACAACTGACACAATAAAAGCGCAATTAGAACAACTCACTTTCTAATATCCATTTATTTTACAAATATTTCCATATACAAATACATTAAAGTACAAAATTACAATTCTTACTCACAACCACTGTTAAAATGATTAAAATTTTTCCCACTGGCACATCAACATGTAAATGAGTCCATGTTTGCAGGTCTCTTCTATGATCTGTTGTCTGTCTCTGCTCGGCTGTCTTCTGCTTGTGAACACACACTCTGATGTGTTTCCTCCTCTGAGCTCCTCTTGATAGTCAGCTCTCTCTCAGCCGCCTCAACACCAGCAACTTTGGCTGCCTGGATGTGGAGCTTTCCATCTGGAGAAAGGCTGCAGCTGACGTCTTGATGGTTCACCCCTTCAGGCAGATCAAACTCCTGTCTGAACTCCTGCAGTCTGTAAGAGTAGGAGCCTTTGCCGTCCTCTTGTTTCTTCTCTGTCTTGCCGCTGACTCTCAGCTTCCTGCCCACCTGCCTGACTGACAGCTCTTCTGGAGCAAAGCCTTGAGTGTCCAGGGTTAGGCCAAAGTGCTCTCCCTCTTTGTCCAGCTGGTAGGAGACTGGCTGCAGAGCCACGCTGCTCCTCAAAGGCTCTGTGTCCTCCAGGATCTGGCTTTGAAGTTTGTCCATCAGCTGAAGACTGCTGCGCAGCTCTTGTAGGTTTCTTTGCAGGAGATCCTGCTGGTAGAACAGAGGCCTGACCTCTGGCCACAGACTGCGTACAGGCCAGGAGAAGTCCATGGATGGACTGAGGGCAGACGGGAATCCATGAGAGCACAGCATGTTTCTCCTGTTTAGTCTTGAGTCTTGTTGTCTTGAGGTGAATATCTGTTCAGGCGTCTCTTCACTCCTCTGTTGCTTGTGTAGCTTTCTGTCAGTCAGTGGGACTGTCCCAGCTTTATATTCTAACAGGCGGAGCTCCAGAGGCTTCAGGAAGTTTCTGGTAATTACCACAGAACTCCACTGGGTGGAGCTCTTTCACACAATATATCTGCTCTTCCAGACTTTGCTGTTTGCAAAGATAATTTCTTTCATCAAATTTTCTTAAATAATATTTTGGTGGGTATAAAAATTGTTATGTTGTATAAAACACAATGTTTGAACCTGTTAAACAGATATCATTTTAAAGTTTATCATGAACATTAAAACAGAATATCTTAAAAAGTGAATGTGTACTTTTTATTAATGCACCATATTTACAGAATATTTGTATTTCATCTAATTTAAAATTTTCCTTCGCCAGTTTTATCCAAATGGTTCATTTTCTTTTTCCTCCATAAAAAGACAACGTCTATAAGACAATATCTAAGGATGTTTTTCATTGTGTTTTTATAGAGAACAGGGCATATTCATAATAAGTGCTATATATCATCTGCTAACAATAATAAGTCTTAGCCTTTCTGTAGCCTTCGAATAGAAACAAATTTATACAATATATTGTTCAAAATGCTCATACGTTGAGCAGTTTTCTTTAGATATTTCTTATATGAGCAAGTTTGGTAATTTAGGTCAAATGATTAAAAGTCAAACTTCATCAGCCATATTTTTATAATTTATTGATTTATTAGATTACAGTTCAAACCTAATACCAAACATATATCAGATAAATTGTTTACTACATCATTTATCATTATGAAGTATTATCAGTGATATAACTTGTAATTGTTTCAGGGCAGCCTTGTCAGACATTTGACAAATGCAACTGCTTTTCTAAGTGTTATACTAGAGCTGTTCAATGGATTCTTTTAACATGAAACCATGTCCTTTTTCTATTAAGGATGAAATAAAACTTTAGCGGCTCTGTGGTACTTTTCCGTTTGTCATTGTCCTGCTGAATGATGAACCATTGCGTCTGTCTGAGATCAAGAGCATTCTGGAACATGTTTTCATCCAGAATCTCTGTGAACATTACTGAATTTATCTTTTCCTCTCTTGTGACTAGATTTTCAGTTCTTGCCACTGAAAATTCTCCCTATAGAATAACACTGCCACCACCATGCTTCACTGCAGGGATGATATTCTCCTTGTGATGAGTGTAGCCTGGTTCCCTCAGAATATGGTGTTTGGAATTCATGCAAAATGTTTAATCTTCACCCAATCAGACTAGAGAAATGTAATTTCTCGTGTTCTGAGAGTTTTGAGGGGGCTTTTTGGCAAACCCAAGGCAGACTGGCATGTCCCTCTAACTAAGGAGTTGCTTCCATCTGGCCACTCTACCCTACAGACCTGATTGGTGGATTGTTGCAGAGATGACTGTCCTTTTAGAAGGTTCTTCTCTCTCCACAGAGAAACACTGGAGCTCTGACAGAGTGGCCGTCAGATTAATGGTCACCTCCCTGACTAAGGCCCTTCTTTCCCAATCTTTCAGTTAGGAAGGCCAAGCAGCTCTAGGAGGAGTCCAGCGGGTTCCATACTTCTTCTACTTAGAGATGATGGAGGCCATGTTTCTCACCTGGTCTTTCAAAGCAACAGGAATCTGTCATTAATTTTCCCCAAATTTTGATTTTTAGACAATCCTTTCTAAGAGGTCTGCAGATGATTCCTTTGACTTCATGCTTGGTTTGCATTCTGAAATGCTCTGGATGTGACTTTCCAAATCCTGGTCAGTTTACTGAATTTACCACAGATGTACTCCAATGAAGCTGTAGCAACATCTAAAGGATGATCAGTGGAACCATGATGCGCACAAACCTAAATCCTAGTACGTTAGCAATGGTTCATAAGGTTTTATTTCCAATATATTAGCAAAAATTTGAAATTAACTTATTTTATTATGTAATTATCAGATTATGTGTAGAATTTGTAGTGGAACAAAGTATTTAACTGATTTTCTGATAGGGTTGTAACACATCTGATGGTGGAAAAACTTAATACCTTTCATGTTTATTTAGCAAGTTCACAGAATAAACCACATGTAGAAAACTTCATTTTCTAATATCCCTTTATTTTACAAATATTTCCATATACAAATCCATTAATATACAAAATTGCAAGTCTTACTCAAAACCACAGTTACAAAAATACAAATCTCCCCACTGGCACATCAACATGTAAATGAGTCCATGTCTGCAGGTCTCTTCTATGATCTGTTGTCTGTCTCTGCTCGGCTGTCTTCTGCTTGTGAACACACACTCTGATGTGTTTCCTCCTCTGAGCTCCTCTTGATAGTCAGCTCTCTCTCAGCCGCCTCAACACCAGCAACTTTGGCTGCCTGGATGTGGAGCTTTCCATCTGGAGAAAGGCTGCAGCTGACGTCTTGATGGTTCACCCCTTCAGGCAGATCAAACTCCTGTCTGAACTCCTGCAGTCTGTAAGAGTAGGAGCCTTTGCCGTCCTCTTGTTTCTTCTCTGTCTTGCCGCTGACTCTCAGCTTCCTGCCCACCTGCCTGACTGACAGCTCTTCTGGAGCAAAGCCTTGAGTGTCCAGGGTTAGGCCAAAGTGCTCTCCCTCTTTGTCCAGCTGGTAGGAGACTGGCTGCAGAGCCACACTGCTCCTCAAAGGCTCTGTGTCATCCAGGATCTGGCTTTGAAGTTTCTCCATCAGCTGAAGACTGCTGCGCAGCTCTTGTAGGTTTCTTTGCAGGAGATCCTGCTGGTAGAACAGAGGCCTGACCTCTGGCCACATACTGCGTACAGGCCAGGAGAAGTCCATGGATGGACTGAGGGCAGACGGGAATCCATGAGAGCACAGCATGTTTCTCCTGTTTAGTCTTGAGTCTTGTTGTCTTGAGGTGAATATCTGTTCAGGCGTCTCTTCACTCCTCTGTTGCTTGTGTAGCTTTCTGTCAGTCAGTGGGACTGTCCCAGCTTTATATTCTAACAGGTGGAGCTGCAGAGGCTTCAGGAAGTTTCTGGTAGTTACCACAGAACTCCACTGGGTGGAGCTCTTTCACACAATTTATCTGCTCTTCCAGACTTTGCTGTTTGCCAGTGTTTATCAAGTTTTGATTTCTTTTAATTTTTTGGTGGTCAGGGAAAGATTACATTATATAAACACACAATGTTTGATCCTGTTAAAGCAATTTTGGTTACTTTTTCACAACACTATAGCAGAATATTAAAACAGGTTTCTGAAAGAAAACATAAGTATAACATAGTAGACGTCACATAATGTTCTCATTAAGTTTTATTCAGTATTTTTTTGTGGATAACAAAAAATACATTGTGTAATATAAAATACAATGTTTAAACTTTCGGTGAAAACTTGGTCTGATACTTATGAACATTAAATCGGCATATTTTAAGAAGTAATTAATATTTCTTTATAATTTTACATTTTCATTAAAAAGGCAGATCCAACCAGTTAATTTTTATTTTTCCTTTATCCTCCTGAGACCCGGCCCAGTCATTTATGTCCACTGTAGTGGACATTTTGTCCACATGTATCTCCCTTAAGTATCTGGAGTTACCCTATCAAGCCCTATAGTGTTCTGTAGAGGACATCCTGGGCTTTCCAGTGATGTATCATGTGATAGGTTTGCAAGCTGGGAACTTTACTTTTTTTCTCTCACAAGATGGTCGCTATACTAACAACCACATTTTATGAAAAGAGGAAAGGTAAGTCAAATATTCTTTATCTATTGCTTTTTTTACCATGATAATTATATATATTCTTGTTTATTAATGTGTCATCAACAATATTATTACATCTGAAAATACTTTAATTATTTATGTTTTGAAATAACAGTCATTTAATGAATGTCAACTGTAGTGGACACCGGGACCATGTTAATGTGTTTAATGACTGACATTGTCGTCGGAGACAGAAGCGAAGCAGAGAGGATTCTATACCAGATAATAGAGGGAAATTCAGATTTGGAGCTGTCAGATGAGGAAAAGGATGAGAATGAGTATCAGCCTGTGATAGGGGGAAATAGTGACGAAGAAGGAGCGGAAGAAAATGTAGGAGAATCTCATAAGACAGAGTCAGAGCCAGAGAGGGAGTGGGAAAGTCGTCGTCCTCTGTGGGGCAGGACAAACTTGTATGTTTTATTTAGTTTCAAGCTAATGTTTTAAATTTTATTATCATATTACTGTAGATTATTGTAGAGTTTGTAGTCTGTATAACAGATGTTAAATGTATGCAGGTTGCCTAAAAACATGCTTGTGAGATTGGTCAATATTATACCCATGACACTGAAATTATGGCATTAATCAAAATTGATGTGTAAAAAATGTAGGATTTTTATTAACTTAACTTTATTTTTTTCCCTCATCCCATGCCATTATAATAGATTCACACCTGTGCTACCTGGGCTTCCTGCCTATCACAATGACCCTAAAATCTGTGAATACTGGAGTCCAATCCAGTACTTTTCACAGTACATTATTGTCAAATTCTTTGAAGATCTGGCAGCTTTTACAAATCAAAGACAGCTGCAAACTACAGGAGTGTCTCTGAATACTACTAGTAATAATAGTAATATCATCTTTATTGTCATTGAAACATACATTACAATGAAATTTGTTCTCTGCTTTTAACCCATCACCCTTGGGGAGCAGTAGTCTGCCATGAGCGGCGCCTGGGGAGCAATCTGGGGATCAGGGTCTTTGCTCAGGGACCCAGAGTGCAGGCAGTGGGGATCAAACCGGGTACTTGCAACCTTCCCTGAGTGCAAGCGCGCTGCTCTAACCACTAGGCCAACACTCGCCCCCAAGAACTCAAAAATTTTACAGCCCAAATTTTACTGCCCAAGAAATCAAAATTTTCTTTGGCATATCAGTCCACATGGCCTGCCATGGCTATCCCAGAGTGAAAATGTTTTGGGCTAAAAAAAACAAAGTACCAGTCATTAGCAAGAAGATGACAAGGGACAGGTTCTACAAGCTAAGAAGCTAAGATTGTCAATGACCTGGATGTGACTGAAGAGACAAAGAAGTCAGACATTCTTTGGAGAGTCAGACCATTGCTTGACCGTGTGAGGCAAGGTTGTCTCAGCCTTCCAAGGTGTGACAAAGTGTGCATTGATGAGCAAATTATCCCATTCACAGGCCGTTGCCCAGTCAGACAGGATTATCACAGCTAAAATATCCAGAGGAAGATGAAATGCAGAACTGCTTAGTTCTATGTCTTGTAGTTTATTGTTGAACTAAATACATGTATTTTTACTGTTGCAAGCATCAAACAACAGAACAATGTTACAGATATTTATTTGTTTTTATCAAATGTGACAGTTCTTAGGTAATTATCACTTTCAAGACAATCTTTTTAAATTTTTTCATTTTCTAAAACCTGTTCTATTTTCCCATGCAAATAGTCCTGTTGTCCTCCACAGTGGACATGCTATAAAATTAAAATTAAAAATATATTTAAAAAAATTAAAATTGTAATGTGTTTTTTTAGGTCCAAATACATGGGAAATCACACAAAAAAAGAAATTGTAAGACACTTTTTTTCTTTGGTTCTCAGGAGGTTATAGCAACCAATATAAAACTCTTTTTTTGTGTGTTTTTATATAAAATAGGCTATTTTCATAATAAGCACGACAGTTTATCTGCTGCCGATATCAAATCTTGGGCTTTATTTCATGTCAAAACCAAATCACAAACTAATTTATACCATTTATTGTTCAATATGCTCATTAGTTTAATCAGTTGTATTCATATATTTCTTACAGGTGCACATGAAGTGATTTAAGTCAAATGAGTAAAAGTCAGATTTCATCTATATAATTATCATGTGCAGAATTATTTGATTACATTTATAAACTCATGCAAACAAATTTCAGTGAAAATGTTTAATACATTATTTATCATAATGAAGTAATATTAGTGATATCATTTGAATCTGTTTAAGTAAGCTTTAGCATAGTTTTACAAATAATTCCATACTCTTAAGCAGTGTATGAAACGTTTTATACAAGAGCTGCCCTATTGTTACTTTTTTCATGAAACTATGTCCCTTGCTCATTGATATTGTTTAATATAGCAACAAATAAAACCTTAGTGGCTCTGTGGTACTTTTCTGTTTGTCAATCCCTACTGAAAGACAAACCATTGCGCCTGTTTGAGGTTGAGAGCGCTCTGGAGCATGTTTTCATCCAGGATCTCTCTGCATGTTGCTTAATTTATCTTTCCCTCTTTTCTGACTTGTCTTTCAGTTCTTGCCACTGAAAAATACTGCCATCTCCATACTGCCAAAATGTTCAATGTTTGTCCCATCAGATAAAAAAATAGCATTTCTCTTGGTCTGAGAGTGTTTTGGAAGCTTTTCGGCAAACTACAGGCAGACTTGCGTGTTACTTTTACTAAGGAGTGGCCTCTATCTTGAAGTTTCTGGTAATTACCTTAATTTTCCTTTGGGTAGAGCTATATCAAATAAAGGTAAAGTAAAAAAGTTTCCACTTTTTCAAGTTATTTATTTTGTTTGCTGCTTTTGTTAAGCTAGGGACACCAGACTTTATTTAATTTGTTTTGCCGTTTGAGCCGTATCAATTAAAAATAAATGTATTTCCTTTTAACGTTTTGTGTATATTTTTATAATTTATTTTTGGTTTGAAATTTAGAATTTTTTTTTCTAAAGTCAACTTTGCAGCATCCATGAAACAGTTAATAATCTTCTGATTTAGACTTTCAACTTTTGTTATATAAATCAGAGAACTGGAAGAATAGTTTGTTACAATTAGACATTATATGTATTTTTGTTTTTAACATATTTTTTTTTTGTCATACAATTTTATAAACCATGTCTTATCTGGTTAAATTTAAATATTTCACAATCAATAGATCAATACACAAAGTGTCATTTTGGAGAGAAAAAAAAACATGTTTTTTTTATATTTTTTTTATTCCAAAGAGTTACAGTCAATACTCTTTTTTTTTTTTTTTGTCAAGCTATTTCCCAAATGGTGAAACCTATCTTGGCCAGGGCTAAGCAATCTTTCCAACCCAATACCATTGTTTTACCTTAGTTATCTAAATCAAACAAGTCCAGAGTGGAAAAAATCTAAAATTATATTTTGATTAAAGAATGCATATCAAGTTTCATTGTTAACTACCATTTGTTTTCTTTTGTGTCTAAAGTATTATGATTATATTTCTTTGTTTTGGTTCTTGGATTTTATTGAGTTGAAGTGTCATATATATCATAGAACAAGAACAAAACATTTATATATATTTGGTCAAATGACAAAAGAATGTTATTTCAGTGTCATTTTGTTTCCTGTTTAAAATATCACAATATTTTTTCGGACCAAACAAATGAAGAAAATTGCCTTAAATGTGCTCCAAGCTTCTCTTCCTTCTTTATTTTAGTTCACTCCAAGTGTTTATTGGCTCAGTAATGGTTCTCTGGTGGTCGTCGGATGGACTTTTATCTTCTGAGTGCATTACTCCAAACCCACTGTCTGCATATTAGTACCGCGATCAATAGTTATGGCTAGACAAGTAGCCTATGGTATTTAATATCACACAGAGAAAAAGAGAGACGGTGTGAACATGCAAGGTTAGCAATTTCATAGCTCTGAAATTTAAACAAAACAATATTCATTGTCATAAAGAGACGGAGCAACTTTAGCAACATACTATGGCCAGCATCTTAAAATCACAATAAAATTATTTTTTTTTTAGAACATTTATTGTTTTCAAGATGAAGTCATACTTTGCCATTGCGACTTGCAGACAACATGCAGCCTTCCTTTTTTTAATTTTTTATTTTTCCTCTCCAGAAACTCCAACAGACTTTAAAAATGGTTCTTGTTGAAAAGAGCAGTGATATTCTAAATTCAGATAACAATAGCTTCAAGCACCTTGAAAGTGTAACATAAAAAAACGTAAATGTTAGAAATTATTTACATTTTATTGAGATTACAGTAGTGTTTATAAAAATATGATAATTTTGATCTGGGGAAGTCACTACATGTCTTTATGTTGTTGTAGCAATTTTTCTCCAGAACCTTAAAAGACAATTGAATAAATATACAAATTAATAAATAGCACATCCAATTTAAAAAAAAACAGTGCTGGTAAACACGTGCTCCTTTTTGACATGTATTTTATATTACTTTTCAGCCTTTTTAGGATGCGTCCAACAATCAGATATATTTCAACCTGTATAGTAACTACTGTTCTCATCAGAATTGGTACAGTTAATTTAAATAGATTGGTTTATGAAACCTTTAGTGGGGTTAGAGTCAAGAAAACTTTTGTTAAGTCCAAAAGTATTCTAACTTCACTAAAAGTTTGGGAACCATGATTAAAAGCAGTGTCATGTTAGCCTGCGTTATCCATTCCAAAACCAGGTCTTACATGCGTTTTCAAATGTTGCCTTGCTAGAACCCCCAGTTGTGCCCTAGGTAAGGTAAGGTAAGGTAGGCTTATTTATACAGCACTTTTCAGTAACGAGACATTCAAAGTTTCATCTTCCTAGGTTCAGCTGTTTATCTGTTTAATTGAAATAACGTTAAGTCGGTCCACCATCTTCGTCTTTCTGCTCTGTGTGATCCACCAAAGCCACTGGAATTGAAACAGCCAACACCATATTGCCATCACTGTGGTTAACAGATCTGAAAAGTTTGCTTCAAAGCCTCTAAACATAGCTCAATATTTTTCTCTCCTGACCATAAAACTTTCTCCAGAGTGCATCTGGCTTGTCCATTGGTGCAGGTGCAACCTTCTTAGGGTAACTGGGATTTTAGGCTCATCTAGTATTGGTTATTATCTGTCTATTCTTGTTTCTTATTAGTTAGGTTTTCTGTTCATTATCTTTCTTAATAGTAGTTCTGTTAGATCTTTACTTTCTTGTCTAACTGTTCTAGGTTGGGTTAGTGAGTTATTTTGGTTATATTTGGTCACTCTGCATGTATTCCTATTAGGTTCTGTTCCCCTCCTGTCTCTGCCATATCATTGCTCTCTCTCCTTCTGCTTAATTACCTCAACACCATTCACCTGTGCTTTATTGCTCCACCTATCTTCCTTTCTGTCTACTCCCCTATATTCAGTCACCTTAGCCATACTCAGTTGTCAGGTCTTCAGCTATGCTACCTGGTTTCTGTCACCATCTTGTCATGATCTTGGTTCCTTTTATTCCATGCCTGCTTGTAAGCCTTTGTTTCCATTATTTGAGAAATATTCTTCACTACAGCATAATACTCCAGCATTCTTGCCTACCTTGGTCCACAAACCAACACCCAACTCCTGACATCAGGTGGTTGAAACTTGGACATAAATGCATGTTCCAACAGCACAACGACTCCAAAGAACATAGGCAAGGGCCTCATTTCAACACTACTGAAGATTTGTGGACTAAGTGTCAGCTCAGACCCAGGAGGCTTACCGATGTGAATGAACTCTTGTAGGTCTGCCAAGAAGACGGGTCAAAAATAGAACCTGAACTACACAAAAGCTCGCTTGATGACTACAAAATGTGTGTGCGGTTTTGTTACAACTCATTAAGAGAAATTTGGACATATTCTTTAGATGGATGTATATAATTAAACCTAGTTGTGAACTGATGATGGTTAGATATAATAAATTCAAACTTGTGAACCTAATTCATGTTTTTTTTCTTTATGTACTAAACTTGCATGGTATGTTGACAGCCAAGAATAAAAAAAAAAAAGGAGGGACTCTAATCCTCAGAGGCCCAGAATTCATGTGATATTCATGCCTGTGTGGAGCAACCTTTCCATCAGCACTGTATATTTAAACTATTATATTTGCACTTAACGCATACAATTTTAACATATCCATTTATCAATCAGTATCTATCTTAAAGTAGAAGTTTTAGTTGAAATAGCAAACCCATTCATACAAGTAATGATGAAAAATAGTCCAGTGATTGTTGTGGCTTTAAAGCTACCTTAATAAAGTACCTTCTGAGGTAGATTACATAATTCCCCAAAGGAAAAGTAGATTAAAGCTAACCTTAACATACAGTGCCTGCTGCCCACAGTGTTTCCCCCCCCCCCCAAATTAGTGTAGTGGCCGCAGTCGTTTCGGTACTAACTAAATCTAATTTGCTTTGCAAATGAGATTCAGCATTGAGCAGGCAGGTTCTGGAGCTGTTTCCACAGGGTCAGCATTTCCTTTGGATTCCGTTTGTGAACGAGGAGAACAGATCTGTACGCACACGGATTGTCCCTGTCTGTGGCGGGGAGATCGAACGTTAAGAACCCGGGGTGGTGGACTGGAGAGAGCCCGAGTCTGTTCAGGCACATGCCGAGGTACACGTCATCGATGGGGAAAAGGCGGACCCTTTCAGACACCTCTTGTAAGCGTAAAGCAAGTGAGCCTGAGTACACCACCCCTCCTCCACCAGCGTAAGGTGGGTACACGCCTTTGTAAAAACTTTCCGGTATGTAGTACTTCATGGAGGGCTCGCGGTTCGGCATTGCGTTGCTGATCACGTCGCCGACGAACAAATTTATGCCGGTGTTATTAGTAGACGTTCCCCAAAGCTCGTGCTCCTCCACTTTTTTCTGCAGGTAATCCAGAAGGGCGTCTGTCCGGACAAAAACGTCATCGTCGCCTTTGAAGACGAAAGCTGCGGCAGGGCAGTACTGCTGGAGCCATCGCCAGAGCAGCAAGTCCTTCAAGGTCAAATTGAAGAACGTGTCCCGGAAATCCCATTGCAGAATGTCCCCGTATTTCTCATTCTCCAGCTTCAAAAGGTTCGTCAGGTCTGGGTAAGGACCTGTGCTCGAGTCCTGCCTTCCAAGCAGGAAAACGGTGCGCACGTGTCCCCCTTTTTTACTGAACTCCCCCCTCACCAGGCCGCTACGCCCCCAAGTTTCCCGTATGGCTTGTCGGTTTTCAAAGTTCCCCACTTGAGATTTGATAGCCATGAGGAGCATAGGAGACCCCACACCAGTGCTATCATTGTTCCTCCGACACATGCCAGGCTGATTGATAAGAATAGGATACTCCCTGCAATGCATTGACTTGATAAACGCCCTGATTTGCTCCGGCATGCTGTTGAAGTCCTTCACACGAGGAACTAAACACTTGTGTGACATGCAGTCAGATAGACATTCATCCTCAAATTCCGTAAGAGGCTGACCTTTTGGCCTTCTCTGCATCCCGGTCAGGTTTCCTCTCAATATGGGGTTGTGCTGGCGGTCCCAGGTGTGCTGCAGCTGGTTCCACAGCGCGCTGTCCTCCAGGCGAAGGTTCCAGAAAGGGCCGAGTGGGTGAGAGGCCAGGACGGAGGAATTGGCCGAAATCCCTGGCGCAATGTAGTGAATGGTTATTTTTGGAGGCGCGTAGGAGATGGTGACAAATATGGTGACCATGATGTAAATCACAAGGTGGCCAGTCATCATGCATGGCAACAGGCACATGCACAGCAATCTCCCATTGCATTTGCAGCATTTCCCCATTGTTGCGCGGGTCCAACACCTGCCTAAAGAGAAAAAAAAAAGTGTAGTTATATATTCTAAAAAATTATAATAAACCAAAACTCTCTATATGGCTCATCTCTAAACACAAAACACAGCAGTGGCATAGATCAGATTTTGTAAATCCCTTTTAACACTCTGGAGCTTCTGTCTCCGTGGTGACAATCCAGTGGGGGTTATTATATGTTCTTGTTTGCACTCAGAACCTCATTGTGTACAGCTGAATACCTGAGCGCCCGAGTGATATATAGAATGCAATTTCGTCTGTCATATTATGAGCAAATCTTCCTTTCAAACCTTGTTTTGTCACTTATTGTCCATCTTGCCAGCGGATGAAAGATTAAGCTTCTTATTCATATTACTTACAAGTGTTTGAAATCTCACTGGTTCCACCAACAAAGAATACCAAAAAAAAAAAAAAAAATAGTCCAGTCTCCTTTCTTCTATTGTCTGATATGGTCGTAGGCCAGTTAGTTCAGGTCCAACGTGTCGAGCATCATTTCTATCCGCAGCAGCATATCCTCTAACCGTATATATGTAGCAAGAGCTGCTCTCTAACGCTGTGTCAGGGGCAGCTGAGCAACACGTCCCAGGTGAAGCAACCTGTGCACACTGCGCATGCTTCTCTCTGACTCCTCATTAAATAATGAGGTGAAAACACCCGTGGGAGGGGTGGGGGGCGTATTGTGTTTAGCGGGCACTGACTGATGTTACGCTGTGATTTCTCAGAAGCAGATTTTGATTTGCATGCCTGTGATGCAGGCAAATATTTGCATGGCAAAAATGGCCGGCTAAAACAAACCAAACCACGCATTGGTTGTGTTGTGAGGCATCCATCAAATGAGAAGGCATGGTTCACTGACATCACAGAAGTGGATATGAAAATTCAGTGACGTGCAAAATTCATTCCTCTTGAACATTTCAACTTTTTTTTTTTTTTACAATACAAATTGGAAATAGAAACCCCGTTGGTGCAGGTTTAGTCAGACCCCGTGGGTCCATGCGCTTTAGAACAACCTTAAGTAACTGTTGCTGTACGTCTTCTATACCAGCTTTGCACACCAGAAGCTAACCTTATGTTGTGTGTTGTTTTCAAAATTGCCTAATCTTAGTCAAATGGGATGGATGGGTCCACGGACATCAGCTTTGCCTTGCTGCAGATGCTCATTTGGATTTCGGTTTGAACATTCATTCTGTCATCAAAACAAGTCAAATGTGTATTTGGGTCCATCCCTCTTTCCACCCCTGCCGACCGCCTTTCCTGTCTCTGCTGCAACATAAGCAATCCCCACTGTGTGATATTGCCACTGCTATGTTTTCACTATGGAGCTGATGTTTTCAGCCGACTACATGGCCTGCAGTAAAGTGTAAAATGAACTAGTTTCTTTTTCGACATCAGCTTTCTTCTTGGGATTCTTCCTTAAAAGACAGTTTGCTATAGTGCATGACTGATGGTTGTGGTTTCAACAGATTCTTTTAGTTTCTATTGATTTCTGCAGCTCCTAAAGTTACCATGAGCCTGTTGGCTGCGTACAGATATGCTTTCCAAGTTGGACTCTATTTACTGACTTGGTGACTTCTTCTAAATGCAATATTCAGATGTAAAAGGGGTATGGAGACTGACAAGCAGCACACAGTAGATTTTTTTCTTTTTGAAGATTTTGTGTTGCTAGTTGTCTCACAGAAACCAGACAGGAAATTTGCAGCATGCAGCAAAAAAGTGAAAATGTGCAGGATTTCAATATACAAAATGTGGACGTTTATGTTTGTAACATGACAAAAGTTGGAAAATTTACAAAATACTTTTGCAAACGCTATAACTCTCTTTCTAAAAAACTATTTTGGTTTGAAAGTATAGTCACATAACTAAGTGTTTTGTATCATATAAATGGGATACTTCTGTTCTATCAAATTCTTTCAATATTGGACATTGCTATAGATAATTATTTGCTGACGGGCTGATGATTTCTCAAATTAAAATGATAACACTAAAAATAGATTACCCTTTTTATTTTGAGAGTATTATAATGCTGACAGATGCATTTCTATAAAGTAGAATGTCTCTGAAAAGCTTATTTTATACATTAATTCAATTAAAACAATGAAATACGTTATATAGATTCATTACAAACAAGTTGATACATTAAAAGCATTTATTTCTGTAAATTTGAAGGATTATGACTGACAGACAACAAAATCCCAAAATTCAGTTTAATTAATACTACTACTAATAATAATTTGCTTTATTTCAGGATGCCTTTCAAGGAACACAAGGTCACCGAGAGAAATAAAACGCAATTAAGACAGAAAAAGCAAGCAATATCAAAACAAGCAATAAAACTAGATGGATGTTATGTTGGATACACTATTCGGAAATGGCGCGTCTTAAGTTGACCTTTAAAAACAGAGAGTGGTTGAAAGTTTCAAAGATCAGGAGGAAGTGAGTTCAAGAGATGGGGAGCAGAGCGGCTGAAGGGAAAATTTGAATGCAGAAATGCCTGCCTTCTAAGAAGGACGAACATGCACTGCACAATATAAACGCTTAAGATTCGATTAGGGTTATTTTCTTCATAAATTACTGCATCAGTGCTGTGTGTAACGCAAACAATCAGCTTGCGATGCCACTGAGTTGTCAAACCTGGTTGCTCTAAAGCGGTCTTCATCTTGTTTTTATTGTTGGGTCTCGTGTCTCTTAACTTCCTCTAAGCGTAAACCCCTTAGATTTTCTATGGTATTTAGGCCATTCTACTTTCCTGGCCAATCAAGTGCTGTGATATCATGGTCCTTAAACGTTGGTATTTATAGCCGAGTGGGGAAGACGCAAGTCCTGCTGGAAAGCAGTAAGTATTCTCTGCTTATCTGCTCTTCCAGGCTTGATACTAGAACCTTGATTTTGTAAATGGAAATGCAGAGTTCAGTTTAATCTTAAAAGAGGACCATGTTAATCTGGCCTGCAACTTGAATTCTTGCTGTTTGTGCGTTCGCAAATACACAACAATCCATCTTGTCCATTTTCTACCTCTCCTACCATCTCCTACCTCTACCATTCAGGACCGGGCCAATCACGTTGCGGTATTATGGTCTAATTATGGACGTATAGCTGTGACCAAAGCAAGAGCTGCCGAGCCCACAGCCGAACCAAAATAAGCATGGCAGCGCTGGAGGACGCCTGCCTAGTTGTTGCTATCACATCTGTTTTGTCAGAATGCACGATTTCTTTTTTGAAATACAAACAGCAAGAGGTGCCTTGACCAGCGTAACTTGTGGTTTCTCGTACAATATTTTCATTTGATACCGTGATTGGCTAAAAGCAACCTTTGGTAGGAGGATACTAGGTGTCATTTTGCCCAATCAGCTCGGAAAGTTCTACCATAATCCACTCCTTGTGAATCTCCCCTTTACTCTAGAATGTGCTTTATTTAACAATCCCCTCAATATGTCAGTAATCCTTGTTGCATGTAAACTTTTTGTCTACCAGTTTTTCCCTTTTAACAGCACACTGTCAACAAACCAATTCTTTATCAACGACTTTTTGTAGCTTACCCGTTTTGTGATCAGCCTGTCATCTGTTTGTGAAGAAAATTACATAGCCATACTTTAAAGTTTCTATATTGTTAATACTTCCTTATTATTGGGGTTATGTACTATTCAATTTAGGTTTTCATTAGTTGCACACACCACACATAAACGGTTTAAATACATCTAAATATTTTACGAGTTTCACTTTTTTCATTTAATCACAAGGAATAAAGACCATTTTGGATATAATCATATTTTATTGAATTTAACAAAAAATATAAACGTCTCCCAAAGTGTCCACCAAATTCCCATTGTTCGCGAGACACAGCATAACAGACGCATATTTGGACCAATAGAATAGACGTCTGTCAAGTTGTTATTCGCCCGATTCCAAGAATTCAGCCAATAGAAGGGAAGAGGAGGCGGGGCCTTAAGCGGCCGCTTTGACTGGATGTTTTGCGTGGAGCGATGCACGTTTGGTTGAGCTATGAATGAAGGGCCATCGTTCCGGGTGGTTCGGAGGTGGAAAACACAGTTTTTACTCTCGCTACGTGTATTTAAAATGAACAGCCAGGTTTTCCTGAGCGGTACTTGAATGACCCGTTCACCACATGCCATCTCTCCGCCGGGTAAGTGTATTTCTAAGCATGTTTGAAACCGTTTTTTTTTTTTTTTTTTTTGGGAGGGGGGGAGCGACAAAACATGCAACAGTCCTGTTTATTTGTCTGTGGCACTAAGTAGCAAGCTTGCTAGCGGATTTTTTTTTTTAGTACTCTGTTTTTTTCTTCTTCTTTAAAAAAAAAAAGTGGAAACAAATAGGATTATCAGTCATTTTAAAATGGAAGAAAATGTTTTTTTCTCTCTCTCTTTACTCGCAGGTGAAAAAAACATTTCATTAGACTCGCTTTTGTCTGGCTTTTTAGCCAAAGTCGCCAGCCGTTGGGGTTGTTTGGAAATAGCCGTTAGCGTTAGCTTATTCTTCAGACCGTGTGTGTATATCTCCTGGAGAGAAGAAGTAACCCAAACACACAGTTTCTCACACACAACCAGACGCTGCTTACAAAACAAACGGAGCCAACGTTTCCCAGAAGACGCTGATAGCCGGAGCTGAGATACGTTGTAGCCATATCATCACCCTTTTCTCCCCCCTCCTCTCTCTCTCTCTCTCTCTCAGTTCATCGGCTAACGCTGAGACTTTATCCCCTCACTTTGAAGGCTCCTAATGCGTTCTGTTCCTGTGGCGTTCCTGACAACAAAGGCTTCTGTTGTTACAGGAAATCGTTTCCTCTCATCTGTGTATTAACCTTTAGCTGGAGTAATCGCCACAGCAACATGAAAGCCCTCTCTCTCCCCAAAGCACCCGGCGATGCTTTCTTGCGACATCTCAGCGGCGCTGGCGCATTTATTAAAGGTTTAGTTAGCTAGGCTTGCCATATTGTTTTTGTTTGTTTGTTTGTTTGTTTGCTTGTTTTTAGAATGAAGTAAAGGAAAAAGTCGTGTGTAATTTATGTGTCGTCGCCCCCCATTAACGTTGAAAAGTTGGGACCCAATCACAAAATCGGCAGGAATCTTAAGGATAAATTCTCACATGAAGCTCAGAAATGGGAAAAAGGAATCATCTGAGCAGTTTGAATAAATGTGAATGAAAAAAAAAATCAAATAAATATCAAATATCAAATACAAATATAACGTTTAATATATATATATATATATATATATATATATATATATATATATATATATATATATATACACACACACACAGGTGCATCTCAATAGATTGGAATATAATTTAAAGTTGATTGATTTCAGGAATTCCAATCAGAAAGGGGAACACCTTTCATTATTTTGGTTCTTCACATGGAACAACCTATATCCTGTATGTGTTTGTTTATTTTTTATTTATTTATTTATTTTTGCACTACTAACTTACTCAGCACTTGCCGAAGAGCAAAAAGGGGGTGGTGTGTGTGTGTGTGTGACGTGCATTCATTTTCTAGCGTCGCAGAAAGGGTTGGAGGGATATCTGCAGCGTACAGTATTTCGTTAACTGTATTCATTGTATTGATATGGATCAAAAACTAAAAAAAATTAACTCCAGATAAATGAAATGCTGCTTTGGAGGAACCCAAAATGTCACTTTGTGCATTCAGCTTCCTTAACAAACAGGAAGTAAATGGATGGATAAGGAATGAGATTCTGCATGTTCTCCAAAGTTCAAGCAGCTACAGCAAAGAGACAGTTTTTTTTATTTGGGGGTGGCGTTGCTGCCGGTATCGTAAGGACTGATAGAAAAACTTCAGCCATAGACCCAGTGATGTTAGAAGGCCGTTGCATACCTTTTGTGTTTTGACCTGCCGGTATTCCTAATGAACAAGAGAGGCTTCTGTTTCAGGAAATGATTCCCTCTCAGTCGTGTATTAACCTTTTTATCTAATGATTACTACAGCTGAAGGATAGCCATCTCCCTATAGCACTCAGTATTGCCTCCTTCGCATTTAGTGGTGCTGACGCATTTCTTAATTGACATGTACGCTGGCAACAGGAAGCGTCATATAAGACTTTTGTGATTTAAAAAAACAAAACAAAACAATCATTGGACAGAAAGGACCTTTACTGTAATCGTGTTATTAATGAAAACAGCACAAAATCCACAATCATTTATGCCTCTTTGTTTCAGTGAAACCTGTTGGGTTGTGACCTACAGTTCCAAATTGTAAAAAAAAAAAGAAAAATCAGTGGTTAGAACAAAGTAACAGACTTGTAATAACTCTTTTTCTTTTTTCCATCATAAAAGGTCACGTTCATTACCATAGAACGTTTTTGTTCCAGTATTAAAACAGCTACAGAAATCCTGCTGCCGTGAAAAAAAAAAAAAAACAGTAATCTGCTTACATGCTTTTTAATTTCAGCCTTATAGTTGAATTTTTGTTATTTTCGATAGAAACTGGAGTTTTCATGGGCCAAACAAGCATGAGCTCATGCATCAGATATGTTTCTCTTTCCAATACAGATGCCTGAAGTGATGAACCAACAGCCGACTTAGCTGATCTAAACTAATGTACTCATTTCAGGTTATTCAGGCATGTCGTATTTTTTTTTTTTTCTTGCAGCAACAGCACAAACGGCGATAGTAACACACTTGGACTGTGATGTGAAGCAAACCGTGTCACACTTGTGCTTCGCCAGTCGCCGTTAACTATTTTCTGGAATGGTTTAACCTACGCTGTTGGGAAGAAGTCCAGGGGTTAAGCCTGTGGGTTTAATTCTTGGAAAGCGCTTGCACTTTCGGAGTAACTCTCAGGTGACGGTTATCCCTTCCTTCCTCCCTCGCAGCAAAATTGGCAAATTCTTTGTCGCTTCTTTACACACAGGAGTCTCTTCGAGCCTCATTGATCGGCGTTGTTGCTTCACAGATCTATAGGCTAGTAGGGAGATTATGTATGTGCAAGGCCTTCAGTAGATCCTGTCTTAATTTGCTTTGTCTTCACTCGTGTGAAAGATCCTTCTGCCATCCGGGGTTTGACCTTCTTCTTTTTGGCCCACTGTGCCTTGTGAAAATATTCCCACACTTGGTCGTTTTCACAGTTTTGTTACGTTAAAGCCGCAGACCTCAGTGTGTTTCATTCAGATGTTTGGAATGCATAAAGCGGCACGAAATTGTGACGTATAAGAAGAGTCTGAAAAGTGCGGCGTGCTTTTCTGACCCTTTCTGAGACCCATAAATGCTATCCAACGCAACGAACGGCCACTCTGTGGGTTCTTTATTCTTGGTAACATTTGTTGTAAAAGTATTTCAAGGTTAGAAGATGCCACGGAATATTGTTAAATCCATCATCTAAAACTGGAAGACAGTGTAGCTCAGCTGCAGATCAGAAGTACATGGCTGTTTACCTAAACTGGAGAGCATCAATCAGAGGTGCAACCACAAGGGGCCTATGGCGACATTTGAGGAGCTGCTGAGATCTACTGCATGTGTATTTTTTTTTTTTCATATTTTTGTTTTGTATAATTTAATTAGTAAACTTAGATAATCTTTCACTTTGCAAGTATGCAGTGCTTTGTCAATCATGTAAAATCTCATTAAGATACATTAAAGTTGGAGGCTGTAACAAAAGATGAAAGTGTTTACTTAAATGCTTCCTTAACACCAATAAGGCCTGTGGACAAAACTCATGTTTGCATGTTGTTTTGAGTGAAGAACACAAACACAAAAAGGCAAAGATAAGCACGCGTGATACTGTTGGATGCTTGTAATACAACATCAAGGATAAAATCCATCTCTGTGCGAATGGACTTGCATAGTTCAGATGTTACTATTGATTTTTACCGCGCTGCATATGAGCAGCAACCTTATTAAATTTTAGCTTTTCTACATCAGGAAGCACCACTTAAGGCATTGCAGGGCAACATTTTCGCCTCAGATGAAATCAAGTTCCTGCCAACAGAGAAAATGTCATTTGGTAAACCTTTTTTTTTTTTATAGAAAACAAAAAGTTTCACTTTTACACATTTGCACAGATTGCATAACTGGAGTTTTGCCGTTTATAAAACTCCCTTCAAGCCTATAAGCTGATTGCTCTCCCGACTGTTTAAATTGAAATGCATTATTATATCAGTAGCCTTCCTTTATCCCTGCAGAAAGCTGCTGTTCACAGGGTTTAAACTCTTAAACGAGTGGAGTCCGATTTTTCATTCTCAGTTCAGCTGAGAAGTAGAACAAGTATGTTTATCAAAGGTTAGCATACATCAGATTATAGATCTGAGCACAGAGGGCGGCTAATTAATGCTCTGAGACGGCACAGGCTGTGTAGTGGCTTTACTACCGCCACGGTTAATTGTTTGATTGTCAAGATAATTTGTGTGGTTTCTTAAAACAAATGTCAATATTGTTTTGTCTAAAAGAAATGTCTCATCAACATTTAATAACTACATTTATGTTCCACTCATATGTGCTTTTTTTCTTCTTTTTTTTCTCTTCTTCTAGGATTTTTTGGATGCTCTCTTCCACTCCGTAGAGTTTATTCATCCAAGATTCCCCAGGACCACCTAAGACCCGATGCCTTAGTTTTGCAATTAATTACAGAACTCGCACACAATTATATTGTGAAATAACATTTTTTATGTAGAAATTAAGCCCCGTCATTTTACTCCCCACAAAGTTTCACCTGACATCCGGCTGAAAAAAGGCCCAACAGAACCCTAAAGTGTGAGCTAAACGGCAACAAGAGCCACCATGTCCTCCATCCTTCCCTTCACACCCCCGGTCGTGAAGCGCCTCCTGGGATGGAAGAAGACTCCCGCTGGCAGCGGAGGAGCCGGCGGCGGAATCGGCGGAGTCGGGGAGCAGAACGGAGGAGGGCAGGAGGAGAAATGGTGCGAGAAGGCCGTGAAAAGCCTGGTGAAGAAGCTTAAGAAGACGGGCCAGCTGGACGAGCTGGAGAAAGCCATCAGCACGCAGAACAGCAACACAAAGTGTGTCACAATACCCAGGTAAGGGCGCGAGCTGCAACTCCTTCAAACGGGAGATCCTAACTTTGAGCCGTCACATGACTTCTAACCAATCGCACCTGACAATCCCACTGGCTTTGACCTTTTTGTAACAGATTATTTTCTTTTTTATCAATTCACTCAGTCCATAAATTCAACACATTCACAGCAGGGGGACGTGCCGGCACCACCTAGTTTCGTATACATAGCGGTGGTGTATGTGGAGAAAATGTAAAGACGGGGATGATGGGCACCCACATGGTCACCGGAAGCGTTGCGACAGTGGGTTCACTTCCCCGTTCTGTTGGGCCATAGGTTAAGAAGGTTGCAGAAGTGAAACGCTGCTTGAGGAAACAGATGTCCTGCACGTAACACCGGCAGTACTTGTTTTGGACTTGACTTAATGAGCGTCAATTAGGACATTTTGAAAATACTTTTTCCACTAGACACTTTTACATCTGAAGGCTTTAAAAAAAGCTGCTGCTTTTACTCTTTTTGTGGTCCACACAGACCCAGCGGAGGGAGTTCAGAGCCGCCTGTTTGTGTGCTTTCACAAAACAAGCTTTATGACATAAGTTTGCGTCTTTGGTTAAAGCTTCCCGTTGTGATTCTGACTGTATCCCTGACCCGTGGCAGGAACGTGACTGTGGTTTCTGCTGTCATGATGACGTCATGATAATATTACCCTATTTTGCGGATCGTAAGGCACACTAAATATTCTGCCCGAATGTGTAATATCACTCCGCCCCTTCACGTACACAGATCTCTATCCGTCTCTGTCGGGAGGGCAGAGTAGTTGGAACACACTGCTCTGTTTCTAACATAAGGCCAAAATAAAAGTAACTTTTATATCAAATTAACTTACTGGGTTTATTGTTGCTAGCTCGTACTCCGGGCGCAGGCTGCCTAAAGGCTCCCACCTGTCAGTGAGAACAGAGAGGGAATGTGATGCTGTGTGTCCTGGAGACCGCCTGCTTGGAGCAGCTCAGCGTATCAAGCTCAGTGTCGCATATAAAACAGTTCGATGTGAAGACTTATTACACTGAGTATAGTTTATAGTGTGACACGTACCTGTATGCGTGGAGTCCTGCAGGGTAAGCGCTTACCTCCGCGGAGTGAACTATGCCAGAGTATGTGGGAGCCTTTACATGAATGCACTTCTAGATTCAAGATTACAGTCAGGCAGTCTTGTAGACAGCTCAGGGGTCCTATCAGGTAGTCGCACAGTGTACCGTAATGCTCCAAATATCCATTGTACGGAGTGGCTTAGTTGCTTAACAAAGTCGTGCTTACAGATTTTTGAGCACATTGCACCATATAAAATCGGTCAGTAAGCACAACATTAATTATATATAAGGTGCACCAGATTGTAAAACGCACCATCAATTTTTGAGAAGATTTAAGGAATTTTAAGTGCACCTTACAGTCTGAAAAATTCGGTAGATTGTATTGACTATTTCTATTATGGCTGCAACTGACTATTACTTTGCTAGTGGACTAATGTCAGTTTTTTTTTTTTTTTTTTTCTGATTAGTCAAATGTTATTTCAAAGGATTTTTTTTTTTTGCTTTTGGCACACCTTTGGTTCTCGCTTCATAGTAAGTTATAAGTTGTCACAGTAAATTAAAATAAAGGGAATTTGAAATGTAGGCAATCTTTCATCACGTCAAAGAAGCAGCAAAATTTGTATTATTACTGTATTATTCCACAGCAAACGAAACACATTTCCCTAATCTGTACACTTTCTGTACCAATTATAAAAAAGTTTCATTGATCAGAAACTCTAAAAATATCTGATTATTCTAGGAGGATTTAGTACAGGTTATTCATGTTTTTATGTTTTGCTTTGTTTTGAACTAAAGCTAAAATGTTGTCCAGATTTCTTAATGAAAAATTACTTGACTGAACTGCTGGATCAGAACCAAAATTCAGTTTTATCTTATTTACTTAGTGTTGCTTAGGAATTGGCTTGTATGAGCTCCTCACAGTATGAAGATTTTGAATGAAAATATCACCGTAGCGAGACAGTTACCCAAAACTAGCTATTCAAAGCGTTATCTATTTCTACGTTACTGCGTTATCTTCTTTATTTCAAACAGGAAAGCGACAGCTGTTCCTACTGATGCTAAAACAAGATGTTGACAGATGCTGCACTCATAGCTTTTCAAGTTTATGTATAGCTGTGAAATTGCATCACCTTAATAAGATTTATTTTTGGCATTCCAATAGTTTCCACACAATAATTTGAAATACCCAAACGATCTTTCTTATAAGCAAGGGAAAAGTCTAATGGTTTTCTTTCAGCCAACTGACCTTCAGTTTATGGCTGGACGTTTGTCTGCTTTTATGAAGCGGGACAGATTTTAATCCATGATCCAGCCAAACTCCAGCACCTGTGAGCAGTTTTAATGCAACACTTCTTGGTTTCTGTCATCAAAAACTAGCTAGTCACATAACTTTACATTGTGATTTTTTTTTTATTTCCACTTGTTAAAAAAAACTAACCGTTTTTATTTACATTCTTCCTTTGGCTTATCTTGAGAAAGTTTAGTGTTTTTTTCCCCCCAATAGTCTTACTCCAGAAACGTATCGCACGTTACTATTCAGTTCTTCTTTTTCTGCTAAGGCTATTCGCAGCAGTCTGTGTCGCCCCCTAGAGGTCAGTTATACAAATATAACGCTGTTGTGATAACTTTTTAAAATGCCGGCTTCATAAATTTACCCGCATTCGGCCAGCGGTGGGACCTCATTTCCACCCCTGCTTGGCCTCCACTATGAGGCCTTGTTACATAAACATTAGAGAAAGTTTGCGGTTCATGGAAACCAAAACACAGCGCTATTTTAATTTAAGAATCCACGGTGGAGTTGTCTTACTGACAGCCACCTCTCCAGTGATCATACCAGACTTCCCAGGTTGTACCTTTGTAGTTTTACCTGTTTCGTACACTCGATTTGGGTACGAAGTTGTTTCCTCTGCCACGGGATATTTTTTTAGGAGGTGGGCGGTAATTTGGGCCCGCCAGGGTCGGCATCTGCAGTCTGCAGCTCCAGAGCCACAAGTGGTTCTTTTGGCCTTCCATGTTGACTCCTAATAACTTTTGCCAAATATGATAAAGAACCAACTGATGTTTTAGAAATGTATAATGCATATTTAGCAGTTTTCAGTATTTTTCCCATGGGATAATTGCATTTAATTTCCCCAACAGAGACACAAGAAATATGAGTCATATATTTTTTTTAGATCTGTTGTTGTCATTAGGTTGGAAACTATGCTTACAAAACCTTTTTTTTTTTACATTTTCCACAATCATCAGCACTGAATAGAAGAAAATGTATCCATCCTCTATTTGCAACATATATACGTTTTTTCTTTATTTCAAAACCTTTATAATAGACATAAAATGATGGTTCTTTAAAAATGACAACAGATTTCCTATAGTAGATGTTTATCAAAAATTTGTTGTTTTTTTTTCTTCAAAAGATGAAGATTTGCTGCTCCAAATGAGTTTTATTTAGCTGGACTGATGGCTAAAATTGCTCTTTGGATTAGGTTGCAGACCGCCGCACCTCTTAAGTGCATTAACCACCAATTGTTAAAGTTTTATATAGTCTAAACATAGTTTACCATCAGGGCATTTAGCAGAAAGTTATTCAAAGGCTTTTTTGTAATATTTCATATTCAGTAGGAGGTGACTGGCCCAAGAAAAAGGAGGGGGGTGGGATGTATATTCAATGGCTTAAGAAAAAAGGTCCTGAACTGGAAGTAGGAACGGATGAAATGGCAACACGTGGGTACGAAACAGAGGTAAAAAGTGGCAAACGGGGCGATTAGTACAAGTAGAGCGCGGTCTGCTTTCAACTTGCTGGCCGAAAACGATGGTAATGCAAGCAACTGTCTGCTGCAACGGTTGATGGCTAGGGGGAATATTTAGGCGAGGATAAATTGAAATAAAATAACAAGAAACAGAGCATCAGTGTGCATAAGAACCTAATAATTCATAGTTTCAGTTTTTGTGACATATTGCCTTTGAATTGGAAATCTTAACTCTGAAGAATAAGGGGGTGGTGTACATGGTGTGAAGCTTCTGCTGCTAAGAAGAACGTTCTTATCAGTTTAGAGTTATTGTTTTGGAGCCAGGTTGCAGTAAAAAAAAAAAGAAAAGATAACGAAAGGATGTGTTTTTATCTACACAACTCTTCTTTCTCTGTAAACAGAACCCTAAGCTGGAACTGATCTTAATCTCACTAACAGGAAATTACAGTTTTGGCAACCTGAAAATGCATCGAGATTCTCTAAATTGTTTTCTTCAGAAAGAAACTTGGTGGACTCACCTTTGTGCTATTACTATATCAAAACATTTTCTCCTCCGTTGTCTCAGTATACATTTCATTAGAATCCTACGTGGCATTTAATTGCATATCTGACTTAACACTCCATGCCAGGTGAAAACTGTAGAAAGCTAAAGCATTTGGATGTTGTTTAAAAGACTAGAGGAAACCTGTAAATGTGGTTACTTAGGTGTTTTATGTAAAAAAATGGAAAAAGAGCACAAGCTCTCTGAACTCTTTTAAGGGGGCGGAGCGTTCCTGGGTCTGCGTTGTGATTGGTTGGGAGGATGTAATGACTAGAATGGAAAAGGAAGGAAAACTGTTATTCTATTGAACCTTTTATTTACCCTTTTTTTTTTTTTACATCATCGATATGTCTATCGATAAATATATATTGTTATTGAATTATAGCCCTATTATGGCGTTTTATTGGCCTAAATTTTGTATTGGCCAGCTTTGTGAAACAGATGAGCTGTTCGTCAAGTGAGAAGAAAAATAACCATATCAGGTGCAGGATGAACTGAAGCAGTAATATGTTTTGTTTTAAATGTCCTATTTTTATAGTTTTAAAAAATAAATCTCCTTTAAGACATTTAAAGTAAGAATTGGACATGGTTTTCAGGTAGTTTTCATGTTTACTAGCAGGGCTGGACAATATTAAAATGTTGCGATAACGATATGGCATGTGATAAACAGAAAAAAATACTAGGTTTTAATGAAAAGGTTGCCTCTGTCCGACTGTGATGTTTGTGTTATGAAACAACTTCGATGTGGTTTCTTATCAACTTTGCCACCTTTTTATCTACTCAAACTTTTTATGTTGAGTTAAACAACAAATGTCACCAAACATCTCAGGGGTACCAAGAGCCTGAATGCAGTGCTCTTAAATAATTAGCTAAAATTATTCAACGCTGGGCGATTCTTTACGATATGCATATTGCGATCTACGTTACTGCGATGATGGTAGATTTATATAATATTAATATATTGTGCAGCCCTAACTATTAGTCAGAAAAACATAAGATAATGTACCCATTTGTAATAGATTTTTATACATTGTTTATGTTTATACCAAAAGAATACACATTAATCTAAAAGGAGGTGTGCAACATTGCATTTAGCTTTAGGGTCAATATTGAATGGAAAAATATCCAATTTACTAAATGATTCTGACCACTTCAAGAATTTTAATAGGTTAAATACAAACTGCACTGATGTTATTCATATGCATTATGGTAGATATTACACTACTGTCAGAAGTTTATGATTATTACATCCCAATCGTTAAAAATAAAATAAATGCATTGCAGGTAGGGAAGCATCAGCACTGCTTTACTTTATGCACAATATATCAGGGAAAAAACATTGATCACTCTGGCCTTTTCTCTGGAAGGACTTTAAACTGGAGAAACACCTTGATGGAACGTTTTAAAACTTCCTTTTTGAAGTCTTTGCGTACTTATTCCCATCTTCAACCAGTGGCTGATTTGTTTTTGTTGTATTTGTCTTACAGTTGTGGGCAAAAGACAAACCAAATTAGACTTCTGATCCTGAGGGAGACTTTTATCCCCTTATATAAATGTATATGCCAGATACCCGTTTCTCAAGTTAAGATTATAAGGTCAACAATTTCCAAATCGCAGAGGTCTGCAATTTTTATCTATGTAACAATTAATGGATAAATTGCGTCCTTAATGTGTCAGTAATATGTTTAAAGTGGGTTGGCCTCCACATGGAAGGGAAGAGAGTTGCAGCAGTGATATAATTTAAATGTTTTACTTGTTTTAGCATTTATATAAGCAATACTTTTTTTTTTTTTTTTACCAGAAACTTTCAGGAATCTCACCATAGTTTAACACATGGACTTGTTAGTTGGTTGCACTTTATGTTCAACAAGGATTAATGTCCAACTCAACCAGCTATTCTCTTGAATAATAATATCCTGATTGATAAAAAAACAGTTACATTTCTTGTTTTAACTATTCCTTGTTTGCAAACATCTTTACCTACAGGCCATTTTTGTTGCTTTTGGAACTTCCGTTAAGAAGTTCCCAGAAGTAAGATGGCTTTTTTTTTTTTTTTGCCTTTTCTAAGTCGGATGAACATGTTCTTAATGTCAGAAAAAGATGATGGTGTCGGCTGTAGTGGGAAAAAAATAAGGTTTTGTGTCTAAAATTAAACTCAACTCAATTTACTTTTGTCATATTTCATGTGCAAGATTGTAAATCTCAGTTGTGAAACTGAGATTAGGGGTTTTTGACAATAAGGACTATGTTATTTACTTAAAGCTTTCAAATGAGAAAGGCTCTTGGTTAACGTCTACATTTGATGAAACTGTACTTGGTGCTAGTTCCTGTGAAGATGTAAGCGAGTGAGTCAACGGGTTTCAAGATAGGAGTCTTGTACAGACAGGCAAGATAGGTATTTTGATCACACTGCAAAATCTCCCTTCTTCTGCTTGAAGATGGTGAGAAACCTGGAAACAAGCTAACACTTTAGGATGCACATGAACAAAATTCCAATTTATTTTAATCATTTAGTCTTTTTTAATTTTGGTCCTCATTTAGATTTCCTTGTGTCAAATTGTTTGACCTTTTTTCCCATTTCATTTCTTTTGTCTTGGAAATATTATGCCAAAATGTGACTTTTTATATTTGTGCAGCTTGAATAAGGGGTTTAACATTGAAGAACTATAAAATGATAAACTTGTACACTTGAAAGTTTATAACCATTCCATTTTGTTGGGTTCTATTTTCTAAGATTACCAAAAGATTGCGCTCACTTTAAAAAAGATAATTTTCTCTTGAAGTATTTTTTTAATGATCTAAATGTGTTCCTAGATGAATGTTGGGTCTCTTCCAGCTCTGTGGACCATCTGACTGCATCACATCACTTTTTGTCTGATTTGAATTTGTCACATGATCATGGTTCATCTGGTTGGTGTCTCACTGGAAAGTGGGATGTGTATATATACACTATACTGCCAGCAGTATTCGCTCATCTGTCTTCAAAAGTATGACATTGGGGAACATCTATAGGTTTTGTAGCACATGTGAGGTCAGACATTAATGTTGGATAATGTTCCCATATCCCCTTGACTTTCTCCTGGCAACTACCGAACCCAAACTCCTCCATTAGTCCTCCAAACAGGCGGCAGGATTTTTCACTTGCTGCCCTGCTTCCATGTGACTTCCTTATTTAAGTCTAGGAACGTAAGGTGTGGAGTGTCATCTAGTGTTTGGAAATTGCAGGCTTCAGTCAAAATACGGGAAGAGGAGTGTCAAATACAGGACACTTAAAGTTCAAATAGAAAACCACATACTTATAGTTTCTCATTTGATAGTATGTACACAATTAAATACATTACAAGTGATAAACAAAAAAAGAATTCCAGCATATTGTTGTTTATAGCATAAAATAGTTCACTAAGATAGCAGATGGCGCTAAATTCCTCATTCAGTCACCTGAACCACTGTCTTAGCCACAAGGAGGCGCTGTAGGATGCCGTGACGTCAGTTTAGTCATACACGATATCAGGAAGTAGTCATTTTACATAGAGAGTCAATATTTGTTCACCTTTGTGATGGAGTTTTTAACCTTAAATGAGGATGAATACGAAGCTAGCCAATTGGATGTTGATAACGAAGCGTTTTTTATTACTTGGAGCATTTTTAATCGCAATTTTGACCAGCCACATAGAGAAAAAAAAATGATAATCTACCATCACACACAATCAAACTGCTCTAGACGCACTCCTTTCTATTTGAACTTTAAAGTAGGCTCAAAATACGGGACGTCCCGGCTAAGACGGGACAGTTGGCAACCCTTACTGTAACACCAATAAAAACAAACATTCGACTTTATGCTGTTCCTCACCTGTCTGCCGGAGAAGAGCTAGCTCCGGGTCAAACCGGAGCTGCTTCTGCTCTCGAACTGCTCTCCACTTTATAAACGCGACGTCGGTGTTAATCCTCGTTTTGGCCAAGAAGTTGTCAGATAAGGAAAGAGACAAAGACCGTTGTTTTTTGAGGTAACAGTGGGTCCTGATCGTCCTAAGGTCACATGCACGTACGAGCAGCCGGCCCGGCTTTGTACACAAGAGACTGGAGAACGACATAGAGAGATGGTGTGTGACGTCATTCAATAGTCCATCCAAAAAATATACCGTTTAAACCTTTTTTTAGTTCTATCTAAAATTACAAAATCTGGCTTATTGCTCCTTTAAACATATGATTGGTGTCATTGCACAGGTTAGGATTAGTGTTGTTCCAGAAATGTTTATAGATGCATCCTGCAAGCCTAGGTGCTTGGTTTCTATACACGTGGGGCCATGAAAGTGATTGGAGCTGCTGAATCAATAACCAATCAAATCAATTTAGATGGGCGAGCGAATACTTGTGTATATGTATAATATCTTAGACCAGTTTTGCACATCTGTGATTTCATTCTTTTAAGTTGAAACACTTCATGTTTGCCATCTGTTTGCTTTTCTTTTGATCATGTTTTCCACTTGTCCTGTGTGTCTGTGTGTGTGTGTGTCTGTCTGTCTGTAGCAATTGTTCAGAACTGTTGAGTCTATGCTCAGGCCACACGATAGAGCAGTGGGACTCTACAGGCATGTACGGATACCCTGACCATAGCAGGTGAATGCACTCACATGCACCGTCTCTATACATCTCCTGATCTACACACACGCACCTCCCGCAGCAAAGATTATACTTGTGTTCATTCGTTAAAACATTCATTGTCATTTTACAGTGCATTGTGTGCCCATTTCCATTAATTTCCTTATAATGTATGCTGGTTTTATTGCTGTAATTACAGAAAAAGCCTTTAACCAGTGTAGGCAATTTGCAATAGAGTGGTGAGAAGAGTCTAAAAGTGTTTATTTGTATTCTTATGCACTTTATTACCATTCAGCCATACCATTACGGCATTATAACCAATATTGTGGTCCATTTTCTGCTTCCAAATCACACTTACCATTAGGTTATTGACAAAAATCATCTGGAATGCCTTAAAGTGTTCAGTGACAGCACCTTAGTCTTTCAGGTATTTTCCCCTTTTCAGAAATGTCATTACACCAAGTCACAGTAGTATTTTCAGAGTTCGAAGAACAATTGAACTCCAAAGTCTTGTTCTTTTTTGTGTTTTTATCTGTGGTTTCTGATGAGAGCTGCAACTTTACAGACTTAATTTTGCAATGTGGGAATATTTGTGACATGAGTCAAAGTAACATCTGTACTGCATAGAAAATATGCATACTAGTTGTGCTTTTTAGCGTTAGTCACATTTAAACTGTAATGCATGAAAATGATGTGTGAGAGAGTTCAATATTGATTTACAAATAAACAGGAAAAGTGTGGCTTTCACAAGACCTTTTAGTACCTTTGTAGTAGTGGTACATTAAGTAGAATGAAAGTAATAAATGGGTTGTTAAGTTGTTTTGTTTTAGTGAAATAAAACTAATTAACCCTGGTAATAAAGCCCCCTGAGTCAGTACTCTTTAGAACAAATTAAGGCTGTTAATGTTTTGGCACATATTGCTATAGCACTTTGGATTTCAAGAGACTTAGAGGTTTGCTTGTTGTTTAGAGAATAGCTAAAGTTCAGTCATTTTAACACATTAAAGTTACCTTGATCTAAAAGCTTTCCCTGCTGCCTATGCAGTTTTTGGAGTGCCACATGTGGCTCAGTCTCTTGTGATTTGCAGGCTCTCAGAGGTTTTGGTTTGTGGCTTAGTGATGACAGCACAGAGTTTCGTTCTTATAAGAATCAGATTAGTAATGTGATTTTTATTTTTCACTAGTCTAAATGTAAACCAGTAAAATGACCAAACTTTGATATAGATTGTACAGTCATTATTTCAAAACAGTTTTATGGTTTTAATAATCTTGTATTTACGAGATTCCAATAAGCGTACAAAACCATTTGAGATGATGCCATATAAAATAAAACAAAGATGACCTAAAAATAAAAAAAAATGCTAAAAATGAATATTTTTAAAACACTACATTTTTGACTTTTCTTAAGGACATGAAAGGTCCTGGTTTCTGCTGGAAGTAAAATTGTTTATATATCCTTGAGTACTGTCATTGATAAATGCCATAAAACCAAAGACAGAACAAACACTTCTTTTAGTGATTGTCTACAGTCATTTCCTCTGAGGTAATTAATTGGGCTGTCTGCCTGTTTCTTTCCTCGTCGCATCAGGTCACTGGATGGCCGTCTTCAGGTTTCTCATCGTAAAGGCCTGCCTCATGTCATCTACTGCCGTCTGTGGAGATGGCCCGACCTTCACAGCCACCATGAGCTGAGGGCCATTGACACTTGCCAATATGCATTCAACCTCAAGAAAGATGAAGTCTGTGTCAATCCGTATCACTATCAGAGGGTAGAGACGCCTGGTAATGATCATTGAGAAATATTAGTCCGTTCTTTCAAACAAATCCTTCTTTTCTGGGGAAGTCTGTGTAGTTGTTTTAAAAGTATTGGAGCCTTGTCGTACAGTCTCTACGTAATGTCTTCCAAATAGGTGGTTTCTGTTTACTCTGGTTTGACTTGCAGAACAAAAAGCAATTCTCTCGCCTTTCTTCTTAGTGTTGCCTCCTGTGTTGGTGCCGCGCCACACAGAGATTCTGACAGAGCTTCCACCTCTAGACGACTTCACAAACTCCATTCCTGAAAACACCAACTTTCCCGCTGGCATAGATCCTCCCAACAACTATATACCAGGTTTGTAGAAAGGACATGAGGACTTTTTAACCTCTGCATTATCTGTTAAACAAACCAAATATATTTATTTTAGTGTAGAATTAAATTACATCTAACGTTTTTTTCCGACTCCAATCTATAGTAAGAATACACTATCACCTTTTTCTTTGCTCTTATATATTGGAAAAAATTGTGGGAAACATCTTTGGATAGCAATCACTTAATTAAAACATTATTTCATTTTTAAGTAATTTTACTTAAAATAAGCTATGATTAAATGTCAGTTATACATTTCAGTAATTATTACACTTGAAATGTATTAAATGTAAGGTTAGTTTACAACTAATCTGGGTACTCAAAATTATTAGCTTGAAAAAAATGAAGGTTTGTGTGGTTGTTTTTTTATTTTTGTGCAAAAGCTCTTAGTAAGTAGATATAACACACTTCAGCTATTCTCTGATTTGTTGGAATAAGAAATGATTGCCTTAAATCATTTACTGTTTACAGACACTCCTCCTCCAGGCTACATGAGTGAAGATGGAGAGACCAGCGACCAGCAAATGAATCAAAGTATGGAATCAGGTAGATTAGTTGTGGTCAGGGGTTGCTGTGAACCCCGCTGCTTGGAAACACGCAAACCGTTTCAGACCTGTTGACATTTTATTTTGTGGGAATATTTTGTGTGTTTAGAGTTCTAAAGTCACGCATCAATCAGAATTGATTTTCAGTCTCCTTTTATGTAAATGGTAAATGGCTTGTGCTGGTAAAGCGCTTTATTAAGCCTGACGACCCCAAAGTGCTTTTCACTACAGACAGTCATTCACACCCTGATGGTGGTGAGCTATGTTAGTAGCCACAGCTGCTCCGAGGCAGACTGACAGAAGCGAGGCTGCTGAGACAGTCGAAGCAGGGCGTTGAACCGGCAACATGCCAGTTACAGGATTTTGGCCAATTGCAAACTCTGTAAGAGCTGTAATATCAAATGTAGGAACAAAATAAAATAAAAAAAATTGAGCCTTCCAGTCATGAACAGTCACTGTTTTATGGTATAGGCTCTCTTGAGTGTGATATTACCTCTGCTCCAAATACAAATAATTACTGTCACTATTTTGAAGAAAGACAAGAAAATGATTACACAATTCACTTTTCTAGCTGTCTTTAGCATTTTATTTTAGTGATTAGTGCCTCTAGTATTCTCTAATATTTTTGAATGGCTGCCAAATGGGTGACGTTGAGTCTCCTAATTAGTAGCAGCGTCCACCCTGAATCCTGTTGGACTTGTAGCGCTTATGGTTGGTGTGTTTACTTATTGGAAAAATACTGGATTTAGCTTTTTTTTGTTTATTTCTGACCACCTAGTGTAGGCCAACCAAGCGGAATAAGCCACAGCAAATTTTAACAGATTTTTGAGAGCATTGTACCATTTAATTACTTAAATCAAAAAGTGAACCATTTAGGTGTTTAGTGCCTTTGCATGGAAAAAATCTAAGCGAAGAATATTTCTGATTATTGATTCAGTCCCAGTTTATTGGTGAAAACCCTCTGCTAGCTCTGAAATGTCCCAGTAACAAGCCAATCCTGGTAAATGCTCTGTTATTAGCCTCAAAAATAAAACTAGCCCCAATCTGGCAGGAAAAAAATACATGGTTTTTCACAGTAACAGCATTGTTTAAATCAAATAATTTGATTGTAAAGGAGTGGAATAAGAAGAAATTATGATTTTTTTTCCCACCAGGCTCACCAGCAGAAATGTCACCAAGCGCTCTGTCACCTGTCAGTCATGGTCTAGGTAAGTTTTACAGCTGTGCAAATGAATAGATCATAGAAGTCTTTCAGGGTTCTACCATACAAATTGAACAAATCTTTCTTTTGTTCTCCTCCCAGACCTTCAGCCTGTCACCTACAGCGAACCAGCTTTCTGGTGCTCTATAGCTTATTACGAGCTGAACCAGCGGGTTGGAGAGACGTTCCATGCATCACAGCCATCTCTGACTGTCGACGGCTTCACCGATCCCTCCAACTCTGAACGCTTTTGTTTAGGCCTTCTCAGCAATGTTAACAGAAACGCCACTGTGGAGATGACAAGGAGGCATATAGGTATGGACACTCGTGTAAGAGAGGGAGTAATTTAGAAGTTACTGCGAGTACAAGAAGCTGCTGAAGAACGCTACTTTACCAGCATTCTGGAATATTAGTGTTTTTGTTATATTTATTATAACCACGTACTTTATCAAAAAGGGTGCATTAATGCAGAGCTCCTACCTTGTTGTAAAGTCTGAAAACGTATGGAATTTGAGTTTATCATTTTCCAGGGCTGGATAAGTTTGGGAAAAGTGAATTGTTTGCAAAGAAATGTTTTTTCCTAAAATAAATGTAACTTTTATATTGAATTAACTTACTAGGTTTATTGTTGCTAGCGCCCGTCCGTCTGTTTTCTTCTGCTTATCCCGGTTCGGGTCGCGGGGGTAGCAGCTTCAGTAGGGAGGCCCAGACGTCCCTCTCCCCGGCCACTTGGGCCAGCTCCTCAGGAGGAATCCCAAGGCGTTCCCAGGCCAACAGAGAGACATAGTCCCTCCAGCGTGTCCTGGGTCTTCCTCTGGGCCTCCTCCCGGTGGGACGTGCCCGGAACACCTCACCAGGGAGGCGTCCAGGAGGCATCCTGACCAGATGCCCGAGCCACCTCAACTGGCTCCTCTCGATGTGGAGGAGCAGCGGCTCTACTCTGAGTCCTCCCCGGATGACTGAGCTCCTCACCCTATCTCTAAGGGAGAGCCCAGACACACTACGGAGAAAACTCATTTCAGCCGCTTGTACCCGGGATCTCGTTCTTTCGGTCACGACCCAAAGCTCGTGACCATAGATGAGGGTAGGAACGTAGATCGACCGGTAAATCGAGAGCTTCGCCTTTTGCCTCAGCTCTCTCTTCACCACAACGGATCGGTACAGCGCCCGCTTCACAGCAGACGCTGCACCAATCCGCCTGTCGATCTCCCGCTCCATCTTCCCCTCATTCGTGAACAAGACCCCAAGATACTTGAACTTCTCCACTAGCGGCAGCACATCCTCCCCAACCCGGAGAAGGCACTCCGGTTCAAGACCATGGTCTCGGATTTGGAGGCACTGATTTTCATCCCGGCCGCTTCACACTCTGCTGCGAACCGCTCCAGTGAGAGCTGTAGATCACGCCCTGATGAAGCCAATGGGACCACGTCATCCGCGAATAGCAGAGACGCAATCCTAAGGCCACCAAAACGGATCCCCTCAACACCTTGGCTGCGCCTAGAAATTCTGTCCAAAAAAGTTATGAACAGAATCGGTGACAAAGGGCAACCTTGGCGGAGTCCAACTCTCACCGGAAACGAGTCCGACTTACTGCCGGCAATGCGGACCAGACTCTGACACCGGTCGTACAGAGACCTGACAGCCCTTATTAAAGGGTCCGGTACTCCATACTCCCGGAGTACCCCCCACAGGATCCCTCGGGGGACACGGTCGAATGCCTTCTCCAGATCCACAAAGCACATGTAGACTGTTTGGGCAAACTCCCATGCCATGTTGCTAGCGCATACTCTGGAATACATCTGAAAGGCTCTGTGGTTTAATAACTTAAAATGATGGTCCTTGAAGTTGTTCTACGGGTCCCTCTTTAATATCTTAACTCGTTTTCTCTAAATTCCTGCAGGTCGTGGCGTCAGGTTGTATTACATCGGTGGGGAGGTCTTTGCCGAGTGCCTCAGTGACAGTGCCATCTTTGTCCAGAGCCCCAACTGTAACCAGCGATACGGCTGGCACCCAGCTACCGTCTGCAAGATACCGCCAGGTTGATATAGCTCAAACTATGCTTTCCATTTTTCTTTACTCCATCTCAAGTC
Organism: Fundulus heteroclitus; assembly: GCF_011125445.2. Classification (NCBI taxonomy): domain Eukaryota; kingdom Metazoa; phylum Chordata; class Actinopteri; order Cyprinodontiformes; family Fundulidae; genus Fundulus; species Fundulus heteroclitus. The sequence continues at coordinate 12,168,620 of NC_046368.1, read as the reverse complement.
TTCATGTTCTTTATAGTAGCTTGTATTAAAAAAGAAGTCAGGCCTCATGGCTTAGGTGCATAAGCTCTGACACATATATACTGAGGCTCGGAGAAAGCCACAGCCTGCACATTGTGAGCGCGTTTGTCACACACTCACCCACACGCTGACTCATCTGTACCCATGTAACTTTGAGCCTTTAATTCATGGCCAGAGAGACTTTGTGTGCACTATCATTACCGAGGTACAGAGAAGGGCGCGACGTGAACACGAGGATGCTGCAGATGTTCGGAGATGGGCTTTGACAGCCGTCTGCAGAATGATTGCTGAGAAGCCCTCCACACTTGACTACGCTTGTGTTTCTCGTATTGTTTGTGGAAAGTGAATTGGACGGTTCTGTAATACAATTGTCAGATTTTTGCAAAATGTTTGTTCCTATTTTCAAAACATGTTTAATCGTGTCAGAATTTGATGAGGGTCCATTGGTGTAGTTATCGGTCGTAGGCTGAGCAAGAAGCTGTATGTTGTCCTCTGCCTCATGGGTCTCCTTTTGTTTCCCACCTTTTCAGGCTGTAATCTGAAGATTTTTAACAACCAGGAGTTTGCAGCACTGCTGGCCCAGTCAGTCAATCAGGGCTTTGAGGCAGTGTACCAACTAACCAGAATGTGCACAATCAGAATGAGCTTTGTGAAGGGTTGGGGAGCAGAGTACAGGTGAGGAACACTTTCAGACGTAATATTCTGTCACGCAGAACAACTTTTAAAATTCCTGTCAGATCATTGTTGCACTGTAAACATTTGTTATTGCATCCTTGTGTTACAGGATCTGGTTCATGGCCCGTGAGCCTTTTTAGGCAACGTTTTAAGTTCATTTTTTAATGTTTGAGTAAACAAATTGACCCCACTGCAGTCCTTAAATTGTATTTTAACTTTGTGTCCACATTACAAACTTATTATTAGGAATTTTATAGTTAAAGTGAAATTGTACAAAATCTGTGTGTCTTGTTTGTGTGTCTCAATCCTAAATTTAAGGCAGGGCAAATTTATTTCTATAGCATATTTCAGTACAAAGACAATGCAAAGTGGTCTACATGATTAAAATATAGGAAAATTAAACTGAATAAAAGCAAGTTGGAATAAATGTAGAAAAAAATTAAACAAAAGAAAACATGGGAAAATGGAAACTAAAAGCAAATATAAAAAAAATAGTTGGACTAGAAGCTTAAACTAATTATGTTTCAGTAAAACAGTTTAACTAGAACAGTTAAAGGCAATCCTAAACACGTGTGTTGTGATTTAAAAGAAGTCAGACTTTCTCCTCGTTTACAGTTTTCTGGAAGTTTGTTCCAGATAAGTGGAGCATAGGAACTAAATGCTGCTTCTCCATGTCTGGTTCTGGTTCTGGTTCTGGTTCTGCAGAGTAGGCTGGAGCCAGAAGACCTGAGTGGTCTGGAGGGTTGATGCACTGATAACAAGTTTGTGATGTGTTTAGGTGCTAAACCATTCAGAGATTTATAGACTAACAGGTTTGAAATTGGCAAACATGGCTTGTGGCAAAATGTCAACAGGACTTCTTATGGCTTTCTTTGAACAATAACTTTTTTCTTCCTAAAGACGGGCTTTGTTGGGGTTGCACAACTAAAAGTTAACCTGTCCCCAGATGCCTCCTGCTTCTCAGATTAAAGCTGTCCTTATTTGGTTTGTTAGTTAGGTTAAACTGTTCTGTTTATGGATGATGGATTGAACCGTGTTCTCTAAGATGTTCCAAGATAAAGATAATACTTTATAACCCAACATTGCCCCTAAATGCATCCCTCACTTCTCCGGTGTGTTCCTTGTACTTCCTGATGCCCTCCAACAAACCCCTGAGATCAGCAACAAATATATGGAAATTAATTTACTCACAGAGGAGCTCTATTAACAGATTAGATGACTTGTGAATTCAATTGAATGCACTTCATTTTATTTATGGTCATCAGAGTACAGGGGCATTGAATTTGAAGACTCACCAAACTAGTTTTTATTTGTAAATAAAATACATTTGAAACCCATGTATAATTTGCTTCCACATTAAATGTATGCGCTTATTGGTGGTGTAACACATTAAAAGCCTAATAAAATACAGTTTGTCATTGTAATGTGATAAAGTTTTGAAAGGTTCGAGGGATATTTATAATATTTATATAAATGTGGCTCTAGCCTAAAGCCCTTTAAATGGGTCAGTGTGACTGGAAAAGCGCTATTTAAATAAATTTACCATCACAAACGGTGTGATTGCGTCATTTGGCTACTGTTTTAAAACCTGGATTCCACCAAATATAAATGGTTTTCCTGTATTTTTTATGTTTTCTTCACACAGGCGCCAGACTGTCACCAGCACACCTTGTTGGATTGAGCTGCATCTCAACGGCCCCCTCCAGTGGTTGGATAAGGTGCTGACCCAGATGGGCTCCCCGACAGTGCGCTGTTCTAGCATGTCCTAAACGGAGGTCCACGCAAAGTCACACTGGCGTTTTTACAACGTCAGAACAGCTTGTCTTAAAGGAGACTACCATGCAGTCTTAAATAATAATGTACTAACAGCGTTTTAAAAACAAAAGCAAAGAACAAAATGTCACACAATGGACCAGAAGATGGAGGAAAGGCATCGGCAAAAGGACCTGAGTGGAATGTTGTCTGGAGCTGAGTATTCATCAACCGTATAGTTGAAATTGACCTGCAGCAACATCTGGGCTCTGATCCAAGAAACCTGAAGCAGGACTGAGCCTTACTGTCCTCAGGGACGCCACAGCAGTTTCGGGGATCAAACACGACATCCAGTAACTTTAGAAACCGCCTGTCTAACCACTAGTTCAGCTCAACCCTTTGATTTAGTGTGAATAGCTCAGTTTACACAACAATGACCAACTGCCACTCTAGCGTCACGTTTAACCAAAGTCAGACTCACTCCTTAGCACGACTTTTTCCGTCATCCTTCCCGTTTTATCCCAGTTGTTGAGCTCATAGACCCGGTTATCCTGGAGTGTGCTCTTCTGCTCTTAAAGGAGAGACTCCGTCGGTGTTCTCATCATCACATGCACACAGATATATGAACACACACACGCGGTTTTAGACACAAATCTTCCTCTGCAAACTCGATGCAAGTTTAAGCCTGTTTGTTCATTGGATCGTGGCGAATGAAACTCCCAATATTTAAATGTATTTACAGCGGGATCAGTGTTTGCTCTGCACAGCTGGATAAATTAAGAAATTCTAAGGGTAAGAAGAAGAGCATACAACATGTCACCTCTCTGCAGCTGCAGTAAACCAGTCAAATGTTTTTTGTTTATTTTTTAACAAATACTTTGCTATCACAGTATTTAACCCACTTTGCATGCTCTTACTCTTTCTCTTACCAGTAGCTTCATGTAGAGCTTCAACTTTGCTTCTTTCTGTCTGACACGCAATAAGAGGATTATCTCTGAGATTCCAAATGTTTAAAAAGATGCACAAGTCTAGTATTTTGAACGGATGCACAGTTTCAAATTATAACAAATTATCATGAGGAAAAAGTCCCCCAAAGTGGGACTTTAATCTATAAATCTATAAAATAGCTTCTATACTGTAGTTGCACTGCCCCCAGATTATGCACCCTTAAGAAAGTTGCCTTCTTTGTCCAGTACAATATGCTCTGAATTGTACATTTATATCAATATACGTTTTTCTGCCCCCTCCCCCTCCCTCCATTGTCACTGTAAAGAATTATGTTTTTAAATCATCTGATGCATTTGTTTGATTTTTAAATAAGATTTTTGATCTGAAAACCAGCAATCTCTTTTGGTATATATTTTTTTTTTTTAGAGTGTTCCAGCTTTAAGTGTTCAACAAGCTAGTTATGCTACACATTTATCGTTTTTCTTTACAAAAGGTTTTAGCTACATTTATTTTGTACTTTTTTATATATAAATATATATTTAAATTCTTCATTCCTGTTTTTCTTAGATTAGATTTTTGTTCTTTAAAGAATACATTTTGTTTTGAGTAGTTACAGCTTGATGACTTGTGGTCGGTGTATTATATTATAAGCGTGTTCAATTTCCAGATATTTACCATACAACACATGTTTAAATGTGCACCCTTCAACTTGGAATTGGGCGGCTTGAATCATCGTGATAAGATCTTTGTCTTTCAATCGGCTGCTTTGAATTTGTCTTTTTAAAATGGTTCATTGCATCCTTCTTACCACCAACAATTTCAGCAATAAGGGTGTAACCAAAGACTTTTTTTTTTTAAACAGTCACGCATCACCATTCATAGAGAGCGAAAACCACAATATAACCGACTTTCTACGGTGACTCGACATCCTTTGACACCCAGAACATTCCTGTGTGCGATAGGCATGGGCCAGTATTTGATTTCTACATCGTGTTAACATAATACAGTTTCACTGAAAAAGCATCGATTTAAAACAAGAATCACAGAATCTGACCACATTGGGGCACACTTCGTTGAACAATTAGTATTAAAGTTGTCATCTGACATTTCTATCCATAACTTTTAAACTTAAGCAAACTGAATGAAATAAACACCTAACTTTGGCAGTATTTGTCTTTTAGATAAACCCATAATGCGTAATATAATGATATTATGTACTTTTGTTATACTGCTCTTTCCTGACACAGGAGGTATAACAAGCTGATATAAGCTGGTTTCTGCGCTTGGCTGCTTAGCAGGCATGCTGCTCGTAGCTTGCTAAATGTACTTTTGAAACGGCATCCCTTCATTAGGAGCGATGGGTAACGCGGTTTTTGCCTCCCCACCATGGTATGCTGTGATTTCAGCAACCAGAAATGCATCAAAACGGCCAAATGTTTCCTTTGCTGGGGAGACCTCCGTCATCCCAGTTCAAGGACTTTAAGCTGGAGGAATGGTTGGACTGAAACTTCAGTGTTCTTTTTTTCTTTTTTAATTCAAACTGCAACTTTTTAAAACCTTTTTAAAAGGGTATCTGGCCCATGCCTGTTTTACATACGAACGCTCTCACCAGCATTAGTGCAGCAACAGTTTCATAACTCCTAGCTTACACTTTGAAACCTTGACTCAAGTTGTTTACGCGCACATTTACTGCATTCCGACATTAATGCATGAACTGAATATCTGAAAATTGGGTCAAATATAAGCGTCATCTGGACTCGCGTCTCTTTACCTTCCCCAAACGAAACAAAAACAGTTGTCGTGCATGCAAGAACCGAAGGGGAAAATCGCACATTCAAAATGTTTGCTGTGACAAAATAAATCTCTGAAGGTTTTGGTTTTTCCTTTCATTGATTGTAGAAACTAGAATTTAAGCATTTGTCTGCACAAACTGAAAACTTTTTGTGCATAAAAACAAATTCTAGTCCTGCACAGTAACTTGATGTTGATATAACACAAGTCATGGAGAACTGTTTATACTTTTTTTTTTTTCTTCCTCCTTTTAAATTGAATGCAGGTTACTCATAACCTGAAACCAATCATGTTAGATCTCTGTTTTGTGTCTTTTCCAGCTTTCTTGTATTCTGCTGGCCTAGCCAATGTCTTACAAGCTGAAACTAAAATGTATTTACTCTTATTTTACAGATGACACAAGTGTTAGTTCTATGCATTGACCTAAAAGTGTTCGGACTGTATGCCCAGGAAATATTCTTAATGGCTATACTTTTTATGTGCGTAATGCCAGGATCCAGCGAGAGCCTTTGCGTTAGATTGTACTGTCAGACCAACCGGCTGTTCTCGCTCGTAGAGGCACGCTGGAACCCAACGCGGTTGTGAAGGACACTTTAACACATTCTGACATCCGCATTCCTACATACAGATCATATTGTATTTTCTTCTTATTGTGATGACAATTGTGTATTCCAAAATGAGCCTCTTTCCAGGCAAATGCCTACGAAAGAGGCTTTTTGGATAAAGTGAAGTTCCTCCAAGTCACTAGTGATGTTGTATATTGTTATATAGTTGTTACTTTTTATTTTTCCATACATGTTCTTCCCTCTGCTTGCTATGAACGGACAAAATCCATTAGAACGCAGCCTGTTTAGAATTGATGTTCTTCACACAATGATCTCCATAGGCTTTCCAACTATCCAACATTTACGACTTCTTACAGTGTACACTAATAAAGCTGTTTTACTTCAACTGATCATTTTCTGTTTTTGTTTTTCTTACGATTTTGACAATTTCAAGTCTAAGGACTTAAAAACAAGTCTCCATGTTTTTTTTGGGGTTTTTTTTATACGGCTGTTATTTTTTTTTTCCTCCCTATGCATGCTTTTAATAAACTTCTCACCCACAATACATTTCAGCCACATATCGACACCCTGCACACATTTCAAGGCAATTTGCCAGCAATCAAAAAAGCAAAGAAGTTTGTAATGAAAACCAGGGGAGATGGAAACATTTATTTATTTATTGAAAATGTTTAAGTTATAAAAACAATAGGCATGTTCCATCTTGTAAGCCCCCGATGATGTTTCACCCAGTACTATCCCCAGACGAGCAGACTGCTGTGCCAGCCTCTACCTGCTAACCAACATACATCTACCTACAGCACAGTCATCACAGTTGTAATCGTGCTAGTAAGTAAACACTAGAGGGAAGACGTAAAGAGGCGTTCAAATCGAACACAAATGTGGCAGCCTGTAAGATTTATCATATCCCTAAGCTCGGGTGCACATAGGAGCCATGCGACACTGAGCAAAAACGCAAAACGTGCAATTTTGATGAGTAGAGCGAAGCCAGAGCGTCACGAAACCTGCAAAGGATACAAAGCGGCAGTTGTTGGAATAAAAAAAAAGCTGAACTTTTGTGTCTTTTTGCGCTGCAACAACCTATCAGGAACTAGATGTGGCTGTGACGTGGGGTGAAGGACTGCGGCGGAGACGAAGCTGATTTCATTCAATGTGGAAGACAAGCTGATGGTGGCGGTCGGCCTGAGTTGTGCAAAAAAGTGAGTGAGTAGGCTAGAGTGGCAAGAAAGTGAAAGCGTCACTAGGTACGGACATTGTACTGCTACATTACTGGTTTATCGCCTGCTGTGGAGTTGCTGTGTGAGAACTGCCAGCGATAACGTCACCTGAGTGGCAGCACGCAAAAGTGCCGACGTTCGCTTACAATGTGAATTTACCTTTAGAAGAGATGGCGGCAAACATTTAAGGACCAGCGCATCCTCAGGTACTCTGCTCAATCCCTTGTACACAGGTTCCACTGTTGTCTCCAGTCAATACAAAGTCTTAGATTTCATGCTGATACTATAAATGTCATGTGCAAAGGAGACAACCTTTTAATAACCACTGATTTAGTAAATTTAGCCTACTTGTGTCTGTCTACAGCTGACCTGTGAAGGCCTCAAGTAACCTTGCCTGCAAGATTAATTCTCGGTATTTGTGCGTTCACAAACACACGACAATCCGTCTCGTACCGCTCCGGCTTCAACCGTTTGTGTCCGTACTGGTGAACGAAGGGCATCATGTAGACCCAGGAACAGAGATGAGGTGGGATAGAACTTGAAAGAAGAGCTCTTCTATAAAGTAATCTAAGCTTTGAGCATCTCCCAGTAAACTGTGTGGTGTTGAATCAATCATCTGAGAGTTCTGCAATACGACAAACCCATGGAGACACGGCAGTCTGCCGTAACTCTGGGGGAGCTGCAGAGATCCACAGCTCCATGTGCAGACTGCTGAAGCAACTATCAATCATGGAATGGGTCTTTTATGGGAAAGCGATAAGAGGAGAGTCATTGTGAAAAGAAAGTCCTCAGAAATGTCCAGGGGACTGACGAAGGAAGCTACATGTGGTGGAAACTACCAGCTGCACGTCACCCTGAACACATCTCCAATAATAAAAATAAAATAAAAAAACCTGTGGAGATGAATTTGCGCACAACATGGAAGCTGGAGCTGTTCACCTTCCAGCAAGATGTCAACAATCATAGTTGCAATAGAATAATTTGTCAAGTACTTTCTTTTGTCAGGCTGGCTGGTATTTATGTATGGAGGGACTTGGAAAACATTCCCCTTGTTTTATCTTACGACACGTTAAACAACCCAAATTATTGCTGTTCATTTTTTTACTGTGTAACTTTACAAACGGAACCCCATCACTTGCTTTGAAATCACGCTTAATCGGGACCCAAGGTAGCAAGTTTCTCACCTGAAAGACGATAACCAAAAAGTGTCAAATATCTGTCGTGACGTGGACCAGCCATCGCGAGAGCGTATTAATTGGGTCAAACAGGATGTGTTAGATGTGAAGTTCTCGCTGGTTTTAAGCCAAATTTGTAATGACTAAAGTTGCGGAAAACTATAAATGAATCGGCCAACATTAACTGGAAGTGTGCAAGACTTTATATCCTCCACTTGTTGAGGCTCCATACCGCTGATTTGAAGAGGTAAGCCTAAAACGGCATTGTGGCCGCCATAATTCCACAAATAATTTCAAGAGCATTCTAATTTACACAGTTTTTTTGGACTACTCGGAATTAAACTAAGCCAGAAATGCAGATGGAGGATTTTAGTACTTTATACAGTTGTATAGTTTTTTAAAAATATATATCTTTTAATCATTTTTTTTTGTCAATAGTCTACGTTTTGCCGGAAGAGGGCGCCAGAAGCACACAAATAATTCTCAAGCTGAGGCTGAGCACAATTTGACTTTTCATACTCTCAGATCTTCCTGCTACGTGATGATTGTCTGGTTTTGAGACGCTCAAACTGGCCTAAGAAAAGAGCTGCGCATGGTTTAGCTCAATTCAGATTATTCCTGCTTCATCATGTTTGCTTTTATTTTCTCAATTGAAGGTAAGCTACAAATAAGACGCAGAAGAACATAGACTCCCGGCCCTGAAGCACAGTGCGTAGTAAGTAGCATAAAATCAAATTTGAAATATTTATCAGTTTAAGATCAATGTGATGTGAGTTTTATTATTAAAAAGAAGTATTTAGATATGATATTGGTACAGAATTTTCTTAAAGTGGATTTGCAAAACATGTCAAGAGCATCAAACAATTTAATTTAATTTAAAGTTTGAAGGCATCACTGTCAAGTCTTTGGGTGTCTGCTTTTATGCGATTATCCAGCAATTGCTAGCAGATTGTCATAATGATACACATGTTTTAAATGTATTGAAATGATCTATTTCTGCTTACACTTTTTTGTTTGGTTTTGTTGATAGATTACCATGATTTTATGTATTTATTCATTTTTAATGCACCGGAGTGAGCACTCTTTCAACTTGATCCACTCCATTACCAGAGCATCATCGGGCTTTTGTTGATCCTCGCCCTCCTTTCATATGGTTCGGCCTTGGATTTCCTCCAGTCCCCTGAGTCCTATTACCATGTAGAGCAGTGAGGATTTCCCAAACAAATTAATACCAAATCCTGAGTGTACCTAAACTTTCTGGAAGAGTAATATAGACTGGTAATGGCAGCAGCCATCCTGCGGTTGTTGCTGCTAATGTTTTAGAACTGATTTCAATTAGTTTTTTTTTTTTTTGTAAAAACAATTCAGTTAGTGCTTGTAATTGTAGCAGCCTTTTAAAGGACTAAATATTTATCAGATGAACCATAAGCATGACCTTTCATAGAGCTGCTATAAATGTTAAGTTGTTCCTCATAACTTTTAGTCATTTGGTTATTGAGGCTGGCGAATTACAGTAAACGACACGCTGAGTATAACTGTGAATTCAAACTTCATAGGCTTCTTATTTTATAGTATAGCAATGTGATTTTAACTTCGCAGCATTTAGAGCTTTTTCACATTTTTTCATGTTTCAGGATCGAGGCTAAGTGTATTTTAGGAAAATGTTGAACCAAAGACCACCACTAAGTGTTGCATAATTGTAGAGTGGAAAGAAAAGGATGCATAAAATTTCCAAACTTGGCTTAAAAAGTAAAAAAAAAAAATGTGTCACGCATAAATATTCCTGCCCTTATACAATTACAGTGACTGTCTTGTCGGGTATGTCTCTACGAGTTTCAACCATCTTGACGTTTTATTTAGTTTATCCTCAGTCAGATGGAGAGATGGCATCAGTGAAGATCAATTTTCAAGTCTTGCCATAAACTCTCATTTGGATTTACTTCTGGACTTTGGACCATTCTAACATGTACATATGTTTTGTGTTAAACCATTGCAGCATTGGAAATAGGCTTAGGGCCATTGTCGTAGTACAAGATGAACCTTCTCCCCAATCTTTTAAGTCTGTATTTAGCTCCATACATCTTTTGATCGGCTGATCTCTCTGTCACCGTGGACATGGTTTGTTCTGGCCTGTGGCCTTTCTGGTGTTTTCTTAGGTCTTCATGATGCTTTTTGTTCACCAATGTTCTCCATTGAACTTTTGAGGCCTTCTCAAAAACAGCTGGAATTTGTACTGAGATTAATCTATGCAGAGGTGGGCGTTATTTACTAATGTGACTTGTGAAGACGATTGGTTTTGGGGTATCAGAATAAAAGGTGTGGAAACAAATGCATGCCACACTTTTTCTGATTTAGCTTTTGTTTAAAAGCTCACCATTCTGCACTAGTTTCTTGATGGTCTATCACATAAAACAAACATTTTTCGGATTGTTTGTTTGTTGTTTGGATAAGATGTTAAAAAAAAAAAGAATATTTTTGCAAAACACTATTTTATATTTATGTATTGCTGGAGGCCAATTTCATGCAGTTCATTATTTTAAAAAATCCACAAATAGGGAACTTACATTTGCTTGTTGTCTACCATCTTCCCTTCTTGCGGACACTGCAACGCAGGACATATAACCCGTGTGCTGATCCCAGGCTGTCATCTATCATTAACATGACTTTTTGTGTCTGATGTCTCTTGCTGGCATTTTGTTGGCTTTTTTTTTTTTTTTACATTTTACTAACTCTACCTCTTAGTTTGAAATCTTAAATAGGGCAGCTGAATATATAAGTGAATGTGTTATATGTCTCCTGCCAGTGGGTTGTGCCTTGTTGTTTATAGATGTGTGTATTGAGCTTGCCGTTATGTCCCAGAGAAATCTTTATGGCCACAAGAACTGAAGAAGGGTATAAGTTATGTAAACTAATTAAGACTGGCTCCTAACCTATTGCTGACCCGGGGGGTATAACAATGCGCCATGTAAAAGCTTTTGTAGTTGAGGCCTCTTGGTCACACTAGAGTGTTGGATGTCCTGTGTGTGCGTGTGTTTTGGCTGACTGGTGGTGCGGGGCACCCTTGATCCAGTAACTGGAGCACAAGGAGACAAGAAACGAGAGAGCAAAGAGAAAAGGACAGCGAGAAAGCAAAGGAGAATAGAGAAGGGGTGTAAGAAAGAAAGTGGCTCTTCTGTGAAAGAAAGTAAGAGAAGTAGAAGGCTGGCCCATGTAATTAGGTTTAAATGAGTTTTCCACTGACTCAGTGGGTCATGGTAGCGCCGGGACAAAGACGGACTGAAGGTCACGCAGTCATCGAGTCGCATCGAGCACGACTTGGTCAGAGGAACGTGAGGCCACGTGGCAAACGTTTTTCAAGGTGGTGAGGGCTATGAATGTATGAAAAGTTTCCATATCGGTAAAACTTTCTTTGAATCTCAATTATCCGTCGAGTTAAAAAAGGTTAAAAAATTATCAGTTGAACTTGGTACAACAGCTTGGAAATGTGGTTCCTGTCGGGCGACCATGGAACGCTCTCTTCTATTGGTTGAATGGAGGTATATGGTCCACATGATGATGTTATATTAATACGCTAGAAGTTTTACGTAGAGCAATCAAATGGAAGCAGCATTTTAGGGAAAGTGGGAAAAAAAACGGATTGCAAAGTGGGGTGGGGGGCGTCTACATTTCATGTAAATAAAACCTTTAGAATACAATGATGCCAAACACCCTCCAACCCAGAACAACACTGCTTCTTATGTACGACATATATATATATATATATGTTGGTCTAAACATGAATAAAAATAAGTATATGTTTGAAACGCAGGAAGGTTGGTTATGATGCACGCTGACTTTTGTGTCATTTATGTGTGCAATATGAACGACATTCATGCCACACAATATTGCAAGAAGTCAAAAGAATCTGGGCAGATTAACCTTCAACCCCAGAGTCTTTACACATCAGCTTTATGGTCCTTGTCTTTTTTTCTGTTTTGGCATTAGTACAGCACCAATTAAATACTCATTGTTACAATAGAAATTGGGTTATTTTTTGGGTGTCACTGCCAATCTACTATTTGAACATTTCAAAGTGTTTTCTTATACCAAGGGTTTTCTTTGTTGCAATGCATAGAGTAAGAATGCAATGCCCTTCCCCCACCTGTTGCTTTGCACTTCCTCTCAGCAGGTGTAAAGGAGACTGTGGCGCTTTCTACTCGTTTACAAGAAAAACGAAATATGCTGTTTAGAAATATTTTTAAAGAAGTTCCAATCTTCAGTGTCGTTTTAAACAAAAGGTTGGAAAGCTACAAGCAGCTTCTCTGCTAAGCAGCCAGCCACAGACAGGCTACCTGAGCAGTCAGCCTGACTAATTAACCTGCTGCCATAGGCTTGTTTTAATTCTGTTGTGCTTCACACAGCATGACATTCTAAGTGAATAATACACCATAAGTACTTTGAATCTACTACTAGCTGGTGTTTATTCTAAATAGATCTATGCATGAAAATAAAATAAACTGCATAAAGTAATTTCTTAGCAGCAGCAGCAAGAATAATAGGTATTCGTTTAACAAACTAAATTTTGTTAAGATTGTTTTATTTTTGTGTGAGCCGATACCACGAAACGAGGGTTTTATTGAAGATTATGAAACTTTGAGAATCTCACACTGGCTGATGCATTAAGTATACAATTTATGTTCTGTCTAAATGTAAAACCCAAGTGCTAGAAGCTGGTTTTTACTTAACAAGTTTACCAAGCTAAAGTTGTTATGACAAATGAAATAGTTTATTTTATATGCTAGTTATGTGTCATGTCCACTTGTGTCTACAAAATGTACAAAAAAAAAATTGTCCTGACCTGACATTTTCATAATTGTAAGTCTGATCAAAAGAACGAGACAGTCTAAATGAAAAGGAGTATATTAATATAATTTGCCCTCTTAATATGCCATTAAACTTCTTCAACCTATGAACTACTTGAAAACAGCTTAGCTAACTCCCCTCATGCAGATGTTACTAATGGCAAAACTGGCCTCTTTTTTTCCTCTCTAAATAATTAAAAAACAAACAGTTTTGAAAAAAAAAAAAAAAATCAATCCAGGATGTGGTGGCAAGATGCATTTTTACTCCTATTGGTCACCTGTGAGTTGTACATAAACATCAATGATTCAGTAAACCGACATACAACTGAACTGAATTACACCACTCCCACATACTTGTAACCTGCAATTAAGCCGGGTTCAAAAAGTCACCGAATGACCACAGCCATCGTTTAAATCAAAGATGGCTGCAAGGTTGTATAATAGCAAGTTTTGGTGTTTTAATTTGTTCATATCAAAGTAGTCAGGACCTTTACAGAGATATTTTCAGGTTTGTCTCTGTGATTGTGTTAATAGGATCTCCCACTTAAAATCTCATCGCACAAGGGCATTAAGGACAACCAAAGTCCTTAATGCAAAATGTTTGCTCTGAAAAAGCTCCATAGCGTAATGAGCATTCATACGACAATGTGAAAAACAAGTATTAGTAAGCAGCAGGAATTATTTCAAAGCTATAATCCATAACAAAGTCTACTGTAATACAATGTTATTTTGAATTGGAGGGATATGGATAAACTGTTTTCAAACATTTTTCACAAATAAAAATCTCAAGCTACGAGTCTTTTGGGTTATTTCTACCAGTTTGAAGTGTGGAAATAACAGTTACCAGTATGGAAATAAGTGTTAAGCCACCTTCTCTGTAGAAATTACCACAGATTAGACAGATAGTATTTGTGAACATATATTTATATGTCTTGGCACAAATTGGAGTTAGGTGTGTTTTTTGGACCATTCTAAAACATGAGAATGCTGTGATCCAGTATTGTCTCACTGTCTATGTATTTTTGCAGTTGTTGCCTTAAACCTTTGCCTCAGTCTAACATCTTTTTAGCCTCTTAGAGGTTTCCTTTAGGATTGGCTTAGGGTCATTGTCCTAGTAGCTCCACCCATCTTCCCAACAACTTCACTTAACTTACCTGTCCATGTCAAAAAAAAACCTCTACGCAGCATGATGCTGCCACCACTATGTTTTACTTTACGGGGTATTCAGGGTAATACACCGTATTGTTTTCTGTAATATATGCCAAGTTCAGTGTATTGGTCTCATCTGGCCAGATCACCTTCTCTTCTTCCACATGTTTTTTTCTGCGTCCCCTTCATGGCTTCCAGCAAACGTTATATGGAAATGTTTCGGCCACTTTTCAGGCCACTTTTCCACAAAGGCCAGATTTGTGCAGTGCAAAACCAAGAACTGTTTTTCTTACAGGAGCTGTGAATCTCTGCTGCTCCTCCAGAGTTACCGCAACATCTGGACTGCTTATTATAGATGTTAATGATGAAGATTAATGTTTTTTTTTTAGTTTTAGTTTGGATGAACAGGCACACTGAGGTTAAATTACACATAGGCGGAATATTATGATCTGCCATATAGTGGGCTGTTGAAGGTAATATTTTGGTCTGTGTTTTACTTTGGGTTAGTAAGGGGAACAGCATGTCATACTTTTCAAATTTTTCATTCGGAAAGAAATGGTAAACCATGTTTTTTCCCTCCCACTTTACAATTAAACACTGGTTTGTGTTCTGTCACATTAATTATACATAGAATAGATTGAATAAATATTGTGTTAATGTACTGTAAGTTAATCCTTAACCAGTGTTTTATAATACATATTACTTGGATTTGGATGCTGGGGTTGCTGTCCTTCTCAGTTTATCCACAATGCTTCTTTATTGTGTAACAAGTACATACACCTTGCCTTCACGGTATCGCATTACATTCTAGCAGCGAGATGTGTTCAGACCTTTCATTTCTTATCACCTCTAACATCCCTCTCCTCCCTCCCCCTACATGTGCTACATGCTGGGGTGTGTGCGGGGTTATGAAAACAGTTAGGCTTAATAATTGATGTTCTGCATTTCAATCAATTTCAACACAGTGTTAGGCTAATTAAGGTTAGCGCCATCCTCCCAGGGGCTGTGCATGTGAAAGTGTGTGAATGAAATTGTGTGTGCTCAGTGCTTTTGGTGTATGTGCGTGTCTTTCGTGCTCCTGGGGCTCCACGCTCCATTTTATATCCCAAAATACTTGGGAATTCTCTATTTCAGGAACAAGAGATGAGAGATAGTTTCTCACTGACTCTTTCTCTTCCTCGCTTTCCCTCATCCCCCTCCTCTCTCTCCCCAGGCAGGATACTAAATGCAATTAACACAGCTGCTTTACTGCCTGCTAATTATTAACACACACACACACACACACACACACTCAAACACTTCCTCCATTTTCCTGCACACACACAAAAGGGAAGTGATTATTTTATGCTGGACTAATTTAAAGTACATTGACAGTTGCTTTAATTAATTAAATACAAAGAGTACCCTTAAAGAAAAGCCGGACAGAAACAACAAGCTTTAGCATTTAAATTAAACAATAATTTACTGGGGACTTTAGCTCACTAACATTGTTTTCGTACTTCGCCCGCTGTAGTGTGTAGTTCATCCAGATACCTCAAGGTGTGAGTAAGTGTGAATCTGTGTGCGTTAATGAGTCTTTAAACCCTCAGTGACAGTATTTAACATTAACAGGAATAACTAAAAAGTCCAATTAGGAAGCAGAGACAGCTTTATGCACAGTGAAGTAGTTTCTCTCATAAGCAACAGTGGGCCATGCGTGACAACGCTAGCTGTTCTACATCTAATGAAAATAAGATGCCTTACAAATGGTAAAGAGGTATGCTAATTATTTAAAAAGTTTTTTTTCTTCTCAGTTTTATTTTACCTATATTCAAGCTTTCATTTAATGTTTTTCAGTCGTTTTATATCTTTATTCAGGATTATGTATAGTTTTTTATTTCATTGGTCATTTCATCTTCTATTTACTCCATTTAACAAATTTATTTATTTATTTTTTTTTATTTTTTTTATAGTGTCCTGTCTGGCAATGTGGCAAAAAGAATTGTTGTCTTAATGCCAAAAAGAGCCCAACAGATTTTACTTTCGCCTGTTTTTATACTTGTTAAATATTGCACTGACTGTAAATGTAGGCAGATTTAGAAGAATAGATATTTTTAATGGTGTATGGGCTGAACTTGTGTAGCGCTTTTTCAGTCATACTGACCACTCAGAGCACTATACACAATAGCCACCTTGACCCAATCACACTCACTAACACGCATTCATACACCAATGTGACAGGGGGAAGCTGGAATTGAACCCACAACCTTCCGATTACAAGACAACTATGCTACCCATTGTGGCACAGTGGCCCTGTATTAGCTGTTCACTGACTTTCTGGAATGGTACGTTCTCCCCGTTCCCATGTTTAAGAGTGGCAAAGATGAATAAGAATCAGCCATGTCATAGTTATATTTTGGTGAAGTTGGAATTTATAAATTAGGTTCATAGAGAATTTGATCTTTAAAAAAAAAGAATAAAGCATCTTAAACATTTATATTATAGATTTGTAAGCTTTGTTTTTTTAAATGGAATTATAATGCAATTGTTTAACCTATGATTGTTTAAATGCAAGTTTTGAATAAATGTATGTGATTTAAAAGTTGGATTTAGCTTTTTTTTCTTACAATGAAATACTTAGTTTCAAGATTACATTTTTCCCCCCATGTTTTTAACATGGTTGCCAATAAAGGTAAATGCGGAGTTTAAACTTTGCCATTTACATTTGTTTGATTCCACACTGCTGTTCTTCCTTCATTTCTCTGAACCTCAGTGAATACAATGAGAGTGGCCTCCTGCATCTACTGAGCAGGAAAGACATGTGTGGAAGTAAGAGGATGCAGATGTAAGATCATTGGATGTGTGCTGTGAAGAATTCATTGTGGTCTGCTCTTGAGGCTTAGGAGTGAGGAGAAGCCATGCCTCAAGTAATCAGACACCAGGTGTGTTTGTTTAATAATATCAAACGAACAGGACAAATGGGAACGGAGCTAAAGAGACAAAGTCTGATACTAAAAGATCAAAGAGAGCCATAAAAACACAGGTATCATGTGGACATGTGTGCTCTTGCTTGTGGTGGACTCAGGTGTTTAAGTACATCCCTATTACACTTAGGATTTGTCAGACAGAAGGTTGGAAACACAACGCCACCGTCTTTCCACCTCGTGACCTCTTCTCTTTTCTTCTCATTTTGCGTCCTCACAACAAGTTCCTTTGTTCGGTTTTTAATCCCACTCTCAATTCCCATGTTGCATTTTGTAGTCGTCTGTTCAGCATTGATATCTGTGTACCGAACGCAGCATCTTCAATCTATAGGTTTGGCATCAATCAGAGCTCATACACTTTTTTTTAAAAAAATCCAAATTTTATTTTAATTCTCACATTTCTGGAGTTCTTGATCATTTTAAACCATTAAAAAAAGTATAAAATATGAATAAAAATATCTCACCAAAAACACGGACAGATGGATAGATGGATGGGCAACTGCCCAACCGGATGGATCACTGGATAATGGATAGATACATGGACAGATGTGTTCATAGACACATATTGTATGTGGAAGGACAAAAGAATGTACAGATAGACAAACAGACAAATAAATGAACAAAAGGAAGGACAGATAAATAAATGTGAGGTTGGATGGATGGCCAATCTTATAGACAGATTATGGGATGAACAGATGTACCGATTGACAAACTGATAGATGGATAAACAAATGGTCGGATGAAGAAACTGATGGACAAATGAAAGTGTTGAGATATGAATTGTGACTGGATTTTCCAAACTACGTTGGAACATGTATGTATATTTGAAAGATCTTATTTATACATCTCTCGATAGGACCATCAGTACACCTGTTTTAATGTAAAGAAACAAAGGGCTGTTAAAATGCTGTGCACTGCATGTCTGCATGTTGGATAAATGCATAACAACCAAATTGCAGATCTCTTTTCATGGATGCCTCATAAAAAAAAAAAAAAAAAAAAACTCTCAGGAGCAACGGCAAAAATACGAGAAACCTGAAACAATGAAAGCTGTGCGGCTGTTGGACTTATGATAGTTTACTTAACATTTTACGTTGCATTGTCGTAGAGGGCCAACTCAGTTTAACATGAGTTTTAAATAGTTCAAACTCTTTCAAAAATATATCGTAGGATGGTCTTTTCTTTATCAGGCTCCTCTCGTGTGGAACCAACTCCCAGTTCTGGTCTGTGAGACAGACACCATGTCTACGTTTAAGACTAGGCTTAAAACTTTCCTTTATAACAAAGCTTCTAGTCAGAGTGGCTTAGATTACCCTGAGCTATCTCTGTAGTTCTGATGCTGTAGGCTTAGGCAGCTGGAGGACATTAAGATCTATTTCTCACACTCTGCTGAGTTCTCCTACTGTTATCCAATTTTGTATTTGTTCTTTTAACATTATCTTCTGTTTTCTTTTTTTCTCTTCATAGTAGGTATATCTGGGCTGGCGTTCTGTTTAGCTGCTAAACCATCCTGGAGGGCAGATAGTCTGCCATTAACCTCTCTAACATAGAAAGTATTCCTGGATCAATGCCGCTGTCCTCTGTCTTCTCTGACCCCTAGTCGGTCAAGGCAGATGACCGTTCACACTGAGCCCGGTTCTGCTGGAGGTTTTCCTTCCTGTTAAAGGGGAGTTTTCCTCTCCCCTGTCACTTCATGCGTTCTCGGTATGAGGGATTGCTGCAAAGCCATCAACAATGCAGACAACTGTCCTCTGTGGCTGCATACTCTTTCAGGAGGAGGGAATGCTGCTTGTCAAGTCTCAATGCAATCTGCTGGGTTTGCTTAGCTGGGAAACTTTTTGACCAATCTGTCTGGAGGATTTGATTGAATTTGGCTTTGTAAAGTGCCTTGTTGTGAATCGGCGCTACATAGATAAAATGTAATTGAATTAACTTGATAAAGCTTATTCATCAATCAAACTGAATATCCAAAATTAAACATCTTCCCTGCTGTACGCAAGGAACTTAATAAGTAATAATAAACTATATTTATATAGCACCTTCCAACAAAGCCTAGCATTAACCAAAGGGCTTTACAAAATAAAACAAATAACTACAGAGCACAAAAGAAGAGTGCTAGTTAAAATGCAACCACAATAAAAAGATAAAATAATATAAAGTACATTTAAATAAATGGGTCTTATGTTTGGCTTTGAACATGACCAGATCAGAGATGGCGCGCAGCTGAAAAGGAAGACTATTCCAGGCAGATAGGTCTCAACAGCCTGGCCCAACAGCTGCCTAACAGTCCCAAATTTTGAGGAATGTAAGAAATTATTAAGCGAATACTTTACATCAGTAGCTCTGCAAGTTTTATCCTGTTTACAAAAGTAAAAGATATGTTGAATTCTGGTTGTATGAGAACACATTTTGAAAGATAATTGGAAGCCATCATTATTTTATAGTATTTCTCCTATTTTTTTCTGCTTTATGAGTATCCATTTAAAAAAAGACTATTACATTTTTAAAATACACTTTTTGGTTCTTTTGTTATGACTAATTTATCACCCTTAAGTATGAAGAGCATTAAACACCTCACTTCTTACTTTGTTTTACTTTATCCCCATCTGCTTTTATCAATTGTATATTGTAGCCCTACCCCTACAGATAAAAAAAAAATGGTAAGAATGCATCTACTACTTTTATTTTTTGTAGCTGTAAACACAGAAGAGCTGTGGCAGCGCAGCAAAAGACATGTGGTACTGCGTTGGGGGTAAGACCTCGGGCCTGAGGGCAGGGAACCATATTGTATTCATGTGTGTGCATGTGCGTCCAATGTATTCCATGTTATTCACCACTAACCTCACCATCTTGTGTGTGTCTGGTCTTGTGTGTGTTTGAATACATGCATGAATATGTGAAAGTGTGACATATGGGGGTCTGTGCGCGTGTGTGTGTGTGAGTGAGTAGGGGCCCCTGGCCAGGCCATTCGTTATTGATGCTCTCGCCTCGGGGTACGTCGGGGGAAACAAATGCGTACGCGGGAGTGTGCGCGTGTGTGTGCTTGTGTGTGTGCACAGGGGGTCACGCGGTGTCATCAAGCGGCGGCTGGTGAAAGATGGCCAGCGCTGATATGATCAGTCATCTGTTGATCAAGATGTAATGCCGCCACCCCGTCGCACTTCCTCTGTCCGAATTTCACTCTTAACTCACTGTTTCACTTTTCTTTCTCTTTTTTTGATTGCAACTCAGTTCTGTGGCTCTGTTTTTTTAATTTTTTTTTTTATTTCTCCAGTCACAATTTTAACATTTAGCATTGCATCCATTTTTTCCTTGACTTTATGTTTCTGGTCCATTGTTTATAATTTTTAACCTCTCATTTCACCCGACACATTCTTTTCTATAGTCTTTCCACTCTCCTTGCTTGTTACTTTCTCACCCTCTTCTTCCTCATCTCTCTCTTCCTTTCATTAAAGTGTCGTGTTACACGTCTACGCACACAAACAAGGAGTCAGGAAACGGGAAAACACCATCACACTCCGGAGCATGCACATAGGCAGCTCGAGACACTAACATTGCACGTAACATGGATATATTGCGGTCAGAAGGTAAAGTGCTTCAGCAACTGTGGTTAACAGTAAAGCATCATCTAAAGTGCTCTGTACTGCGGTGAATTGCTAACAGGCCTCAAAGAGTTTTTTTTTTTTGTTTTTTTTTAACGTTATGACGCGGATGTTTTTGTGGTCAAAAGATAATGGGGGTTTTACAGTGCGGTTCAGAGCTGTGTGTATCATTGTGAGCGTGTGCATGCATGCATGTTGTTCTTCACATGCTAAGTAAAGAGGACATCGGTAATAGGAGTTAAAGTGCAGTTAATTTGTAAAGTGCCATATTATAAGAAACACAATATTGTTACTCAAACCTGTTACCATGAGGCCTAAAGGTTGTTTAAAAACAGCAGATTGAAATAACTGTATATATTCTGGCCAATAGAGAAGGTGTGTGTCATGGCAACCTCCGTTGTTTTGTTATTATTGTTATTATTATTATTATGAATTTGCATAAATATTTAAATCCCTCATATTTTTACCATTGTGTCATAATTCAAACACAAACCAGCATATTTTATTGGGATTTGATGGAATGGAACAACATAAAGTTGTGCATACTTGTGAAGTAAAAGGAAAAGGATCCATGGCTACATTCACACCGCAGGTCTTTTTTTTTTTAACTGGAACAAGAAGGTCTGAGCATATCAGCCCCATTGTGAAATCTAAATGTTCTATTTGAGCTTTTCTGTTTTTTACTTCTCTATTATAATAATAATAATAATAATAATAATAATAATAATAATAATAATAATAATAATAATAATAATAATAATAATAAATTAATAATAACCTTTATTTAACCAGGTTTGTCCCATTGAGATCAAGCGATCTCTTTTACAACAGACTTGCAAAGACCGGCAGCATACAAATTCAATTACAACAAATAGTCACAATAAACATGAATCTTACAATAAAACATATGCAAATGACTCAAACTACTTAAACATAATTTTAATTTCACTGTTATTTTTAGTTGTAGATGTACAGCACTTTGACCTTTTGTTATTATAAACTGCTTATTTCAAATAAAGGTGGTATGGTAGAGGTGAACATATGCAGCCAGCAACTAACAAGGAATGTGAACATATATTGCCGTTACATGAGCACGTCAGCATCATTGGCATGTGGGACAAGATATAGATAAGTTGATACCCGCAGAACTTGAGGTACAGTGGGGGTCATGGGCAAAACTAAACCTCTGACCATTAGGTCCAAATGGCAGGATTGGTCAGAGTTTTTACAGGCCTGCAGATCTCTCAAAGACCTAATTTTTTAACTTCCTTTTTCTGAACCCATAATGTATTGACTATTGTCAGGATGGAAGGACCATTTCACCCACCATGACAAAGTGTTTCTGAACAGGATTACCAACTACAGCTTTAAGCAGAAAGGTTTGCTGGAGGCTTTTCCTTCCTGTTAAAGGGGAATTTTCCTTTCCACTGTCGCTTCATGCTTGCTCAGTATGAGGGATTGCTGCAAAGCCATGGACAATGCAGATGACCGTCCCTGTGGCTCTATGCTTCTTCAAGAGGAGTGAATGCTGCTTTTCAAGACTGGATGTAACCTGCTGGGTTTCCTTAGAGAGGAAACTGTTTGACCAATCTGTATAATCAAATTGAATTTGACTTTGCAACGTACCTTGAGATGACATGTATCATGAATTGGTGCTATATTAATAAAATATAATTGAACTGAATATAATAGAAAGGAGTTCCATAGTGACTCTGAAGTAGCTGCAGAGATCTACAGCACAAGCTGGAGAAATTTACTACAGGAAAAAAAACTACTTTTCCTGTAATCCACAGATTGGGCTGTTATGGAACAGTATCATAAGGATGTTTTTTTCCAGATAAATCATTTTTTTTTAGTTTGTCCTTCATGCAACACTGTCAGGTGCACATCACCCAGAGCACACTATCTACACAGTTAATCACAGCGGTCGCCTGGAGGATTTTCTTCAACTTAGTCTGAAATGTTGGCCAGATTTGATGACAAGATACACTGGAGCTAAATCCATAGCAGTTCAGGAAAAGTTTGTGTTAGAGGCTGCAAAAGACTTTGGGCTGGGGTAGAGGTTCGCCATCTATTAGCACAATGATCCTAAACATACCAGAGCCATGTTAAAGATTACCGCCCCCTGTCGACGGTCCTGATCCTGTACCCTGGAGAAGCGGTCTTCTTTTATTAATGACCTCTTTAGTAAGAAATTACTCTTAATCTAAACCAGACGGAAAATGGTACAGATCAGTACCGGGCTCTTATATTGAACACAATACAGGAAAAATGTGAAATGAACAAGATGAACAAGAGCCCCACTTTCAGCCTCTTGTGGTCCACCCCTCACATGTTGTTTGTAGAAGACATGTCAGACTGTGAAATGGCATGGACTCCAAGGTTTATCCACATCCACGTGCTGCCCACGAGATAACTGACCGTTTGTCTGTGTGTGCCACATCTATGACATCCACAGTGTCAGTGAGTTATGTTATTTCCCAGATCCTTTTCCTTTTACGTCACAGCTGCTTTCAGCGGCTCCTGCAATATGTAGTTTCATATATCTCACAACCATAATGGAATCGTTAGGCTGGTAACTCATTCATGTGCTAGACAGGCCCACTGAGCTTAAGCTATGTTATAAAGAAGAATATGTAAAAAAAAAGATTTAGTTCCCTTCCACTTTAGTTGTTTGCTTTTTTTTTATGTTTGTCCTGCAGACCCAAGTGACTACATCAAATGTTGCGCTTGTAATGTGACAAAATGGGAAAGCGTTTGAGGGGTAAAATTTTGCAAAGCACTGTACCAAAATGAATATTACTAAGAGTAAAGAAGACAACAATGACATGTGCCATTAAAGATGGTCACACATTCCCATTGAAAGTTTTATTACACAGTTTTCTATTACTTAAATTTTACGCAAGCTATTCTGCATTAAACAGAGTAAAGATAGTAAATAAATAAAAAAAAATTTAAAGTACATTTTTTTGTTTGAACGTAGCTTATTAAAAATCCATGCAGCACAAATTTTTTGCAATAATCTAATTCTTAGATTATTTACAATAATTTGCACATACAATCCTCTGTGTGTGTGTGTGTGTGTGTGTGTGTGTGTGTGTGTGTTAGTGTGTGTACATACTACCAGTCTGTCACACACATTGTGTGTCTTTAATAGAGTTTATCTACTGTACTGTGTTTATGGAGTACATGCCGACTGTGTTCTCTATGAGAATTTAAATATCAGACTAGATCTTGGCATATAATCCATTTCAAATGACTTGAGCTGATATCAGGGAGCATGAAATCTTGATCAGGATATCCAAACCCATTACTGTTTGTGTGGTTTTCAGTGGAAAATAGATAATGTCTTTACAATGTGTGGTTAGAGTCAAGACCAGCACAGTTCACTGTGCACTGACCCCAACTGATGCATAATGTAAGAGCACCGACCGCACTGATGTATTAGTGGACTAAATGACTGTATTAATGGTGTTCAATGCAGGGAGGAAGAGGCTAAGAGGGCCGAGAAATGCTTTGAGTGAATGTGTGGAACAGAGACTGGCTAGAGTGCATGTGTGCATGTAAACGTTCGAGAGTCGAACATATCCAGAAGGATGAGGGAATTCCCCTCGAGTTAGGACTGCTTTTGATCCTGGGTTTGTATTGCTATAGACCATAGTGTACAAAAAGAACAAATTTAATGATCTGTGGAGTATTTTTCTACTTATACTGGAATACTAGAATAATTTGTGTATTTCACTTATATTGGAACAATATGCAAAACAAAGTTTATTCATATACCCTTTTGTTTAGTATTAGTCTTGTGACTGCACAAATGTATTTGTTTTAGTATATTGAATTAAGTAAAAATTCATATATTTCAACCTTTGGGTTGGGGCTCAAATAGATTCCCATGCTTTAACACAGAATTACCTTAGTACAAGTGAAAGGTGGTCTTCCCTTTTTACTGGCCTCTTTTTTTAAACCAGATAAATGTATGAATTTCAAAATTCATCATATTTTGAAGTGAGGGACTGGTGTATGGCTCCTTTCAGTCGGCTGACCACTTGTGTGTAGCAATAGGTTGGGGAGGGGCAGTCTTGCTTCACTCTATTCTTCAAAGAGGCAGAGAAAACTCCAGTAATACCAGGTGCCTCATTTATAAACCTTGCATATGCACAAAATGGGACCTGAAAGTTGCGTATGTCACTTGCCACCCAAAAGTTGGGATGTATTAGAAAAAAACCCATCTTGACGGGAAACTGTGCAATGCTCACGGAAACTCTGACCCATGCGTATGCCAATTTTGGAGACAGGGATACTGGTGACACAGATGGTAAAGTTGTGCCTTTCAGCCAGACACTATGATTCCTCTTAGACGTTCAGTTTCACTCCGTATCAGACTTTAATCACAGATCAATTTTGTCACAAGCACTCAAAACCCCATTTTTATTCACGCTTTCGCTGGTGACACATAACTACATAAGTATAGTGAAATTAATTAAAAATGCATCTTAAATGTTTAATAAAAGTCAGTCAGCATTACTTGAATTGCTGTAAAGTTTGTTTTTTTTGGGGGGTTTTTTGGCCTTCGGTGTGTTGGACTTTGACATCCCTGCTGTAAACAGTCAATTTACAGCAATTCAGGGCAGGGAGCGGTCCTTTATCAGGAGAAACCTCTCATTCCTCCTAGTCTCCCTTCCTCCTCAGGATGTAGATCTGAATGCAAAGCCTCAGAGGAGTTTCTACATGGAGCACGGTATGAGGCTGTCATCCAAAACAGCAATCAAGTTCGCTTTTTAACAAGTTCATTTAATGTGGACAACATCTGTGCTTTTACCTCTGATTTACACATTTAATAAACTCCTCTCTGTGATTTTTTTCTTCAAATTCTTTGCTTTTTCTCTGTGCTTGCCTTTTCACCCTGAAAAAAAAAAACAACAACCAAAAAACGATTAGCAGCCTCGTTTAAAAACACATTAACATTCATGAGATGCTTTGCGTCGACTATTTATGGTTGAATCTGGGCATGTAGAGGGTAGAACATGAGGCAGAACCTGGTACGCAAATCTTCAGGTGCAGCTGTGAGCTATGAAGGGAAACCGTGTGCTGGTGTGTGTGCACATGGTTTTTATAAATCAGATTTTTTTTTTTTTCAGTCTACCTATTTAATATTTCTGGTTAGCAAGATGAACTTTTTGTATGGATTCCACGCAATGCTTTCTAAATGAGACCTCAGCTCTTTATTTGGAATACCATTAAAATAATTGTAAAGGTTAGGATTGTCATACCATTCCGATTGTTTAAAGTTCATTTAATGAGAATTTAACAGAGCTTAGACACGGAAACCTTATAAAACATACGTATATTTTGATCTCTAGCTGTAGGTTTGAGAATTTTGTGACATAATTTTAGTCCAGCTACAAGTTTAGTGCTTAGGACAAGCTTATCGTTTGTGGTGCTGTCAAATGATATCCAAATATTTGATGTTCCCCTGGAGCACCTTTAACTTTATCACCTTCAAATGAAAAGCACATGGTGCTACAACATTATTCAGAGAGGCAGCACAGAGATCAAATAGTTGCAGAGCTCCACAGCAGAGTCCATAGGACCACATTTAGCAATACACTCCATAAAGCTGACTTTATGGAAGATTAGCCAGTAAAAATGAGAAGCCATATTTTTAGTTTGCCAAAAAGGCATATGGGAGACTCCCCAAACGTATAGAAGAAAGAGTCTGGTAGGTGAGACTATAATTAAACTTTTTGGCCACCGAGGAAGGCCCTATGATGCAAACCCAACAGATCCATGGTGGTGGCAGCATAATACTGTGGGATGTTTTTCAGCAGCAGGAAGTGGGAAACTGGTCCAAGTCAAGGGACAGATAGATGGTGACAAGTACAGGGATATTCTTGAATAAAGCCTGCATTGTTCAAGTCCAGACCTTATTCTCACAGAGCATTTGTGGTTTGGCTTAAAGATTGCTGTTCACAAGCAAAAGCCATCCAAGATCAAGGAGCTAGAGCGGTTTTACCTTGAGGAATGGGCAAAAGTCCTGGTAGTAAGATGTGGCAAGCTCATCAATCCAGAATCAAGTCTTTATTGTCATAATGTAACCATAATGACGTTTCTGAGACCAATCCAAAGTGGCTTACAACTGTAATTGTCACAAATGTTGGCTCTATAATGTATTAAGCTCTAATTATTTCTTTTTTGGGAGTGGAGGGGGTGAAGTTATACACAATGAAAGTTTTTTTTTTGTTATTTTGTCCTATTTGTGCAAATTGTTAAAAAGTCAATTTTGAAAAATGCCAAGGGGGTGAGCACCGTTGTATGCCGCTGTACCTGTACTCCAATATTTGTCCCCTATGCGAGTAACTCTATTCCAAGCTTTCTCCATACAAATCTTCCCCCATGTCACTCTTTTTTTTTTCCCCCCTCTTTGGCCTTTTCTTCCTCCCATGCTCCGTTATTGTCTTTCTCATATGGTAAACAACTGTCATATTTGGCCCTCTTAAATAGCCTTTAGAGTTTTGTTAGCACGCACACACTCCAACATATCTCATCAATGTTTCAGACACAGAGCTGCATATCAGCTAGCTATACCCCATGTCTAGTCCTCACTTATTTACATCCGGCTGCCCCCGCACATCTGAAACCTCAACACCAACATCAATGATTCATCAGCCAATGTTTTAGCAAAATGCATACCTCCTCTGTCGATACAGAGTATGAGTGTGTGTGTGTGTGTGTGTGTGTGTGTGTGTGTGTGTGTGTGTGGGGGGGGGGGGGGGTAGCAAGGGGACAACAAGGGAGACGGATGAAGAGGACAGTAAATGTAGAGTAATGGAGATTAGTAGCAGAGAAGACAGGAAAGAAAGGTGAAATAGGAGATAAGTAACTGAAATAATGACGCAGAAGAAAGTGGTCAAGAAAATTTGGACAACAGACAGAAAAGGAGGAAAAGACGAGTAAGGCCTTTCAGTCTTTCGTGACAGCGTGCAACACTCGATCCCTCTTTTACGGATGAAACATGGTCTTTTTTATTTTATTTTTGTCAGAAATCAATGGCATTCAGCAGACATACAGACACAGGAGTCCAATATGTCTTTTACTCTTTAGATTTCAGTCGAACATGACCCTACTTCCCTCCTGGGGCTTTGTAGAAGTTCATGAACATTTACACATTGATTTTGAAAAAGGCACCTGTGTTTTGAGATTGCTGTGGTTTTTGTGGTATACAGTTACATAAGAAATGAAAAAAAAAGATGAAACCAAGTAGGGAAGGAGGAATTTGCATGTGAACAGTATGCATAAAATGTCGATGAGCACTTTTCTTGGATTATCCCTCCTGGATCCCTAGAAATGTGTTTAATTGAAAAAAAATATATATATTTTTTTTCCCATAATTTAATTTATTTTTAGGCAAATGTCATACAATTATGGTGTATAGAAATATCTTAGTTAGCTTTTTTCTTTTTTTTTTGTCAAAGGGAGACAGAACATAAAGGTAACCAGGATGGTTATTTTGAATCCTCCACTTTTATTTGCATGCATGTTTTGAAAAACAAAAAACAATATAGAAAGTAGAATTTTACATTTTGTGACTTTGTACAACATATGTCTATTTCTGACCATGATGGTAAGTCATGTTCATGTTTCTCTTACTGGACAAATTAGTTTACTGTGACTTGCAAAAGTAATCAAACCCCTTGAGTTTTTTCACATATGATATTACAACCACAAACATAGATATATTTTATTGAAATAGTATGTGCAAGACTGACACAAAGTGATATATAATTGTAAAGGCAAAAGTAAATTATACATCTTTCTTTTTTTTTTTTTTTTTTCAAAGAAAAAGCTGAAAAGTATTCATCCACCCTGAATCAGTACTTTGTGGAACCACCATTTGCTGCAACAACAGCTGAAAGTCTCTACCAGCTTTGCACATCTATCGACTGAAATTTCTTCCCATTCTTCTTTGCATCTGACTTAAAATGTGCCTAGGAGGATGGGCCTCCATGTCCTTTGCAACAGCAGCGCTCCAACTGCAGGTTGCTCAAATGCAAGCCACCAGAATTGACAAAGACTCCTGGAAAGGTGTCAAAACCTTTTCAAGAACACCTGATCAAACTGGGTCGTTGTGTCACTGGAAGGTGAACCTCCGCCCCAGTCTCAAGTCTTTTGAACACTCCAACAGGTTTTCTTCCACAATTGCCCTGTATTTGGCTTCATCCATCTTCCCATCAACTCTGACCGTCTTCCCTCTCTCTGCTGAACAGAAGCACCCCCAGAGCATGATGCTGCCACCACCATATTTCACAGTGGGGACGTTGTGTTCAGAGTGATGGCAGTGTTAGTTCTGTTTAGTGTTTTGGATTTTGGCCATAAAGTTTAATTTTGGTGTCATCTGACCAAAGCACCTTCTTCCAGATGGTTGCTGTGTCCCCAGAATGGCTTCTAGGAAACTACTAATGGGACTTATTATGGTTTTCTTTTAACAATGGCTTTCTTCTGGCCACTTTTCCATAAAGATCACATTTGTGCAGTGCACGACCAATAGTTGTCCTGTGGACAGATTCCCCCACCTGAGCTGTAGATCTCTGCAGTTCATCCAGAGTCACCATGGGCCTCTTGGCTGCATCTCTGATCCGTGCTCTCCATGTTCTGCCTGTAAGTTTAGGTTTACAGTTGTGCCATACTCTTTCTATTTCTGGATGATGGTTTGAACAGTGCTCCCTGAGCTTGGGAAACCTTTTTAGAGCATAAGCTTTCTTTAAACTTCTCCACAACTTTATCCGTGACCTGTCTGGTGTGTTCCTTGGAATTCATAATGCTTTTTGCTCGCCAATATTCTCTTAACCACCACCTGAGGCCGTCACAGAGCAGCTGTATTTGTACTGAGATTAGATCACACAAAGTGGACTCTATTCATTAGCAATCATCAGGTAACTTCTGGTTGCACTCAGAGAAATGAGGGACTGGATACCTTTTGCACACCACACATTTCCGTTTTTTATTGATATATATATTTTTTTTAAATCATGTGTAATTATTTTGATATTTCACAATTGTATACTACTTTGTGTTGGTCCTCCACATAAGATTCCAATAAAATATATTTGCTTGGTGTTGTAATGTCACAAAATGTGGAAAAGTTCAAGGGGTACGAACACTTTTGCCAGTCACTGTACATATCCATTTGTAACTTTTACATCTGAATTACAATATCTTGACATATGATAAACTCAAAAAATAAATGTAAAGGCTAACTTTGTAAGTAAAAAAAAAAACAAAGACAGAAGAATTAAAATGGGGGCATTTGGCCTTGACTTTGACAAAGAGTTGTTCCACGGTAACAAGGACAAGACACTTCTATGTTTCTGTCTCTCCCTCATCATGCTCTCCGCTTCTCTCTCTCTCCTTTTCTGTCATTTGGCGCCCAGGGTGAAATTATGATAATAAGAGAAAGGAAAAGCTATTACCATGGCTGCTCTCTCATTATGTAAATGATATTAAACAGGCCCAGTGTGTATGCATATGTGTGTGGTTCTGTGGTGTGTATTCAAGCTTGATCAGCTGAGCCGGCTGCCACATGTAGACACATTTGTTTGTGTACACTGCATTTGTGTGTGTCGCTTTAGTTGGCTGTTTAGATGTGTGGACAAGATATTCAAGCCTTTTTCTTTTTTTTTTTAAACAGCTGTGTGTCTATGCACGTGTGTGTCCTGTGGCTAGGGGGGCTAATCTCTACACAGTGATTACAAGGTGTCAAACTCCGCCACATTGATTATGACATGTTAATTACATGTTTGTTTCCGCCTGCTTTGAGAACGCATTCATTAAAATAAGTACAGCACAGTGCCTAATAAATTTGCTCACATTTTGTAATATTACAAACCGGTATTCACCATATTTTATTGGGACTTTGTGTGATAGACCTAATTGTGAAGGGGAACACATTTTTCACTGATCAAACTCTAAAAGGTGTGGCGTGCATTTGTGAGCAGCCCTCTTTACTGTGACTCTCCTAAAGTCCAGTGCGATCAGTTGACTTAGACACCACCTTATTGGTGATTAGAATCTGTGTCTAATTTAATTAATCAATTTGTTTTGTTCTGCGAATGCCTCAGAGGTTCACTCGAGCAAATTTGCGAATACACATCATTCTAAAAACTAAGAAACAAACCAGATAAGTCCAAAGTTATGGAGAAGCTTAAAGTAGGCCTGTCAAGATAACAAATTTTGCTGGATGACAATTTGTCCCTCAAGTTATTACCGTAAACGATAATATTGTCGTTTTTATATCATTTTCAAATAATAATATGATGATGGCATGATGATGCAAGTACCAAGTACACCCTCTCAAAGTTCAATAGACCTTCATTTCTAAAGAAATGTTAACATGGGAACTGGAAAACTGTCTTCTGGTGATAACGCTAACAGCAGCGTGATCAGCTACCATAATAAGGTATCATTAAAGTAGGCCTATCACTTTATGAATGAGAGCATTTAGTTCTCATTCATAAAACATTGAATTTGGGGACAGCCTTAGCAAGGGACAGGTCTTCAAAAACAAGGGGGACTGTAACTGGAAATCAGGGACGTCTGGTCACCCTAAAATCACTTTCTATAAGTGTGCAACATTTTGCACTGCCCTTTTTGTGTTTTGTGTGTTGATTAAACGCTCCAGTGATTGTGGACTGTCGGGTAGGTGGAGACGGCCTTCGGTTGTAGTCTTCTTCTACCCACCGCCTGGAAAAGCTGCATCGGATGATTACGTTTTAGGTGCAGATGCATTTTTGTTGTACATTCGCGTTTAGTTGCTACCGTTACACAAACAATGCGACTTACTTGCTCGCACAGGTTAAGGGGTTCACCACGGTCATTTGGTTTAGATCCAAAGTTCTCCTACACCGCAGCGGACACATTCAGCGTTGAAACCAATTCCATCTCTGTTTTTCCAAATTTCGACTAGCACATATCTGGCTTTCCACTCCTCCCGGGGCGCTAATGCTACACTTTGAGCTACATAACCGTACCATGTGCAAGTACTTGACATAGGAGTTCTCTTCTGCTTGGGATAATTGGCCAGGTCTCCCTTGCAAAAGAGATTTTTAATCTCAATGGGTATAACCTGGTTAAATAAAGGATAAATAAAATTAAAAAAATAATTGGAATTATTGAGCTCATTCTAATGTATCATTTGATTGATTTATTACTTATTGAAACATGTTTAAAGTAGATCCGGCTTATCAAGCAATGCTCCCAAAATCTCCAAGATCATCAAATGTAGTTTAAAGGCTCTTGCAAAATTGCAAGCCTAAATTTAAAAGTTGGGTAGCTTAATTTGAGAAGGACTCACAAGGCCAGTTATAACTCGTAGGAACAGCAGAAATTCACAGCTCAGGTAGGGGGAATCTGTTTAAATGACAACTATTTGCCTTTACTCCAGAAATTAGCCCTTTATGGAGGAGTGGCAAGAAAAAAAGCCATTGTTTAAAAAAGTTAAAAGAAATCCCATTTATATTTTTCCACAAGCCATTCAGGTAACATAGCAGACATGTTGGAGGAGTTGCTCTTGTCTGTCGAGACAAAAAATAACTTTTTGGCCTGCAAAGTGAAAAAAAGAAGCTGTTTGGAGACAAACTAGCACTGAACCTCACACTGAACCCACAGTCCCTACCATGAAGCATGGTAGTGGCAGCATCATGCTGTGGAGAGGCTTTTCTTCAGCAGGGACTGGTTGAAAGAAAACCTTCTAGAGGCTGGAAAAGACTTGACATCAAAGGATTATGACCATAAGCATACAGCCAGAGCTACAATGGAGTAGTTTACATCTATGTGTCTGAACGGCCCAGTTAAAGTCCAGATCTAAAGCCAATGTGTGGCATTGAAAACAGATTTTTCAGACACACTCGATTCCATTTACTAAACATTGATCTGAATAGAGGGTAAAGCCAGTGACTCAGATATCCTTATTCCTCACAATAATGACCTTAATAGTGTCACAATCCTACTGTGTTTGAGTCTTTCGGTTTCTTTTATGTTCTCTAGTTGTGGTTATTCTAGTTCATTCTTTTTCTTGCTATCATTTCTGGTTTTCTTCCCTCTGAGTCCCTCTGCTCATCACTCTCTTTCCCTCTGTTTTCTGCCTTCATTGATCTCAGCTGTTCCTCATTTCCCACCTGATTACGCCGACTTCTGTTGTCATGTTTTTCCTGAAGTCCTTACCCTTTATACAAGCTGCCCCGTTTTCTTTGTTGATATGTCTTATCTCTTTGACTTCCATGCCTGGACTCCATTACCAATGCCTTATTGTACCTTTTACTTTTATTATCATTGAGTCCTTGTTTTCGTCATGCGGCTTCCAAGTTCCTGTCTGTGCTTTGGTCCTGCTAAAGCCTTACAAAGCACGACAAATAGGCCCTCTTTGTGTCAATGTTCTGACTACAACTAGCATGTTACTTCCAATCATGTTTAGTTTATTTTTTAATTAATTAATTTATTTCATAAAAAATAACTTTGAAATTCATACACACAACACTAGCAAATCGATGCATCTTGAATGAAAATGAGCAGAGAGAGGAGCAATCTTATGATCTCTGCCTCTTAACTTATCTTACAATAATAGTGCATCAGTTCTGGTACTTAATCTTTTTTTTACAGTATTTACATCCATCTTGTCTCAGTTATCCATGTTTGCTGTGATTACATTTTACAGTATTCAAAAACATATATAAAAATATTATATAGCATCATTCAAACTCAACTTAGTGTGTTACACAAAAACAAAAGAAAATATGTAAAACTCAAAAACCTTTGTGCTTCAAAGAGCATTGTATAGAAAAGAAACAAATGCTAAAATGCTTTCTCTTAATAATATAATATTATTATTATTCATTAACAACTTGGTCATAAACCACAGAATTATTCCATAATTTCATATTTACTCAATAACACTTAATTTAATACCTTTTTAAAAAAAAAAAATACTTTAAGTGTTAATGTTCAGAGCTGAGGAAGATGTTTGGAGAGGTGAAACCTCCTTAAGTAACAATTGAAGAAGTCCAGTTGCCTTCTACTTTTTAAGCATTTATATTGTTATTGTTTTAAGTTTTTCATGAATGTTTGAATTGTTTGGTAGATTTTTTTTTATTTTTTATTTCCCAAACAATTTAAGTAATATTATTTGTGACAAAATTAATTCAACTGCTTAATAGATAGCATAATAAGCACACTTATGAATGTATAGTAAAGTTTTTAAATGTAAAAATTGCTTAACAGTATTGGGTAAATGGAGCAAAGAGACTTAAATGTGTTAAGGTGAAGCTCAAAAGTTCAAAATATGTCGCTCTAGTAAGAGTTCGACTCTCAGTTCACCTGTTTAAAAAAGAGCTCTTAAAAGTCTATTCATTTATGTATTAACTTATTTATTTTAACCCTGCTGGGGTTGTGATGATCAGTTGTCATTTTTTCAACTAACTGAATTTAACGTCTACAGGCAAATAACTCGTTGGATACTAATTGGAATATTCTTTGTGATTATGAACTTTTCAGACTTGTGAAGAAAGTCTGCCAAGGCCCGCGCCATTGTTGTGATTTGTTCATTCCTCAGAATCTGTGTGTCTGCATGGACACCTTAATATATTGCTGCTGTTGTGTGTGTGTGTGTGTGTGCTTGGTGGTCTGTCTTGGTCTACTCCATTGCTTGTTTATATGCTTCATACCACAGGTCCTAAGGGATTCATAAATATTGATCGTCACAAAGGATGGATAGCTGCTTGATAGCTTGTCCAGGTCCTGGGAACACAGGCACACAGACGCACGCCCTCACACACCAAGACGCTCACTTTCCAAGCAGCCACAGCCCAATACAATGTCCCTGTTACTTTGATTCAAAAAGCAAAAGCAGTTTTTTTATGTGATTTTATTTGTTCTTGCTCGTTCCAGGCTTTACAAATATACAGATGAAAGCAAGTTTTCTTTTCTATTAGTCTGTATGGCCTACAGAATTAGGACCTCATAAAAGTCTGTGGCTATTTCTGAAGTTGAAAGATTATTTGATTACAGCAGTGGGAAAAAAAGCATGTAAAGGCCAAAAATAAAGTCTTTTAGCAGGACTTCAGTGGCAACAGAAGGACACCCTCCCGTGGTTAAAAAAATCTAACAATGCAATACTTCAGTTTCCTGGGATAAGAACAAAAACATAGATTTTTGTAAGTTTTAGCCATTTGTATCTCATGTGTGCTTCTGGCTGAGGGGGCATTCTGTTCCTCTAGAGACCTTCTAACGTTGGCTAAAACCTCTCTCTTCTTTCAAACAAAAACTGTTTCACCTTTTTGGTTTTGAATTTGCTTTTATGACCGAAATTTATTTCAGTTAAATGTTGTATTATGCTGCTGGAATAAGACATCAGTGGATGTAGACACTGTAGTAATAAAGAGATGAAGTATAAAGAGACATAGTAACAGTTCAGCTCTACTGACAAATGTCTCTTGCGGTCTGTGTGACAGCAAGAGAAAATAAAATCTTAAAAATATCACACGTCTTTAGACAGTCTACCACCACACACTTTGAAAATCCGCATTTTAAAACCAAGGAAAATAAAAAAAACTGTTGTGAAAATGGCTAGAATTAAAGAAAATTTTCTCGAAAGAATTAAATTAAATTAAAGAATTTTCTGGAAATGCAGGTAAGAAATGGCCAAGTCACTTTTTGAA
This sequence comes from Fundulus heteroclitus, assembly GCF_011125445.2. Taxonomy (NCBI): domain Eukaryota; kingdom Metazoa; phylum Chordata; class Actinopteri; order Cyprinodontiformes; family Fundulidae; genus Fundulus; species Fundulus heteroclitus. The sequence goes on along the minus strand of NC_046368.1, from coordinate 12,133,218 downwards.
TAACTGCGCAAAACCTGCTCTTTCGCTCCTAAGGGAGATGGCGTGAAAGAATCTCCCAAATGCACTCTGGTCTTTTTTTCTTTCTTCATAGGCCTTCCTCTTCTTCTCATAAACTTTTAAGACAGTTTGCTTCTTGTGACTCTCAGCTATTTTCAAAGTATACGGTGAGCACAGCGGAGCTACAATGAATTGCTAACACCAAAGCTAACTATATACATAAACACTGGAAGTGCACATGCGCAGCAAGAAGAAACTAGCAAGGAACGTCCACGCACATTGATGTCAGGTGAGAATGTCACAATGACGTGGGACAACCACTTATTTGTTTATTGAAAGTCCTTGAACATTGATTTTTATTAAGATTTTAAAGGATACCCAATAATTAGTTTTTACTGAAACGTACACTGTTGCAAATTGGAGCTTTGTTGGGCAGAACCTATGTTCGAAATTAATCTAAAGTCGAAATCCTTTGAATAAGTTTTACATTACAATTCACATTGTTATATTTTGTTTTTACCAAGATAGAATATAATAAATAATAGTCCTCCAGTCTTTAAGATGCTTTCACTTGGTTTTCCTGCTGTCTTAATCCATCCATAGAAAAAAAACACTAATATTTCTGTCACTTTGACACTTGTAAGCCTGCTACTCTTCAGTGACATACTGGTTCATCCAACACAAAAGATTCTTCAGCAGATGTAATTTTATATTCTCCATTAGTATCGCTGTGTTTGGACGCTGCTGCATGTTCAAAGCTTGAAAGAGTGACAAGATGGCCCCCGAGAGTGCACAATAGATTGATATGATTGCATCAAGGCTTGGCTTTAAAGTGCTGCAAGACTACTTGAAGAGGCAGAATGACTGAACTGGAATAATGGGAGGCTGAGATCAGACGCTGTTACCATGATCCCATCTGCAATACCAGATACTTCTGATCACTCCATAAACCGTGTTTCTTACACACTCTTAAAAGGTCCCTTGGGAGAATGAGAGCTCAAACGTAAGCGAATAATAAGATGGAAAGATATGAAGACAAAGCTGTATTTCAGGGGGCCAAACTGGGTTGCTGGACACTTGTAAATATTCTACAGTTCACATATATTGCTTTTCACATGTTTAATGATCTCCTGTGACTATTTAACTCTGAGCTGTTTACAGCAGTAGAGTATGTAAAGCAAATCCACACTGTCTACTTCAATAAACCGTAATATAAAAATAACAATATGATACAATACAATCAAAAGATCTGCATAGCAAGTCATGTCTTCTGCAGACCTTTTCTGCCGTGTGGTAAATATCTTATTTTTCTGTCACATATGTCAGTTTGCTCTTGCAGGACTGAATCTCTTTTCTGCAGCAAAAATGTGTTTTTTGCTGCAAATCTTGTTTCAAGCTTACTCACAATTGTGATACACTTCGACAGATTCTTATGCTGACAGGTTATGTGGGACTAGGCCAGGATCCATTTAAAAAATTGCCTACATGAAATCCATATGTTTTATGGGTCTTAAAGGGGACATGTCATGCTTTTCGGTTCTTCCTTTTCACATTGAAATCTTTCAGTTGTGGTTTGTATAGAGTGGCACTGCAATACTTTGGTCTAAATCCCTCCCCAGTTTACCCCCATGTCCCCCCTTTTCACCACTGTTCTGAGCTGCGTCTAAGAGCACCTCGTTTTGGTGTGGTCACTTTAAATCTAAAGGAGGCCCTTCACACTCCATTCCAGGTTGCAGAGCGTTCCACGTCATGCCATTCAGCCATTTATGGAGTATGCTGGGGGACGGTGTAATGAACTATCAATGACTTATCCTCTTGTAGCTTCGGCATCCTTAAGCTTGGTCTACAAAATCGCTCAGATGAATAAAAATGGCCGATTTGCGAGACCGATAAGCTGGAAGCCCATGACCTTGTTTAGCACTTCCACCGTAAATACTGTGACGTAATTGTTCAAAAATGTGATAGAAAACAAAGAAAACTGAACGACTTGAAATATATGACCGAGGGTCCTCACCAAGATTTTTTTTGTTACCACAATGGGGGACGGCGGGTAGGGGGGGGCCCGTTGCGTAGTGGTTGTTTGTCAAGCTAATAACAGCTAGCATTTGCTTACGTTGTCCAGAAGGTTTACAACTTTGCAGATGCACGTTCAAGAGCTTTACTGAGCTCTCTATGTTGCTCTCAAACATCTGTGTTGCACTGACCGTGTTACGCTAAAATGCGCTGGCAAGAACCCTGCCACCCAAAAAGAATATAAAGATAACTGTACTGTAGCAGGAGAGACTACATTCAAAATTTCTGCACTCCAGAAACTCCCAAGTACAAAACAAAATGCATTTTGGGATTAATATGGAGGATTTTGCATGATGTATTCCCTTTTAAAAGCTTATATTTAAAAAAAAAAAACTATTTTCCACCAGCGAGGAAAGGTTATACAACAAACGTCACTGAATTGTAAAAGTAAGAATTTGGTTCTGCAAGATCATAATTATTCTGTATTTTTATCTAATCCAAACATGCTCAAAATTGTGATTCTGTAAATGTACTGTTAATTTGCTGTGGAAAGCCCATGTGACCAAGCTCATTTATTAAAATAAGCTAAATAAGCAGCAAAATCCCACTATCAGCTGTATATGGGATGTATATGGGATTAAAATGTTTAAAATGAACCTTTTTTAAAGGAATCTGCCTATTGGACAATGTTACTGTCATTCCAGTGCTGCCTTGTGGAAGTCCGTTAAACACAGCACTTTCTTTCCAACCACCCATTGTTGAAGACCCATCATCCACAGCTGTTTAGCTTCCCTTATTCAGTTTTTAAAGAAGAAAACAACGTATTTAAATTTTCTGAACCTGCTGTTATATCTGAAATCTTCTCACCAGCCTGGGTCGGTTTGTTTTATTCTGATAGCCAATTATCATATTAAGAGAATTCATCTGTGACACCCGTGTCTTTATTAAATAACCTTCCCTAATTATCAACACATTTGCTTGATTGTGGCTCCCAGTCTATTTGGGCCGGACTACGAAAATTGCTTTGGTCATTACTGAAATTAAATGATTGTGTTTATCCGTATACATAGGCTGGAGTGCTGGTCAGTTCCAGTTTCCAGCCTTTTCTATATTTTAGCCTAAAGCCTCTTGGACAAAGTTGTAAATATTTTACAATTTATGACAATAAACAATGAAAATGTACATTTTAGTTACAAAAAAAACCTCACTGGAAAAAAAAATGGGACAGTGATCAATGTTTTATCTCCCAACATCGTTAATTGGGTTGAAAAGCCAATGTTTTTGATAGTGAAACATCAGTACGAATTTGGCTACATAGTATGTTTTTCAGTGCCTTGCAAAAATTCATAGGCCTTGAACTACGTAACATTTTAGTCAAAGTACAACCACAGACCTTATTGCATTTTTTAATTATGTGTGCACAGTCATCAAGTGGAAGGAAAATCGCATGAGACACGGAAAAGTAAGAACAGTTTGGCCTGCATTTTCAACCTCTATTGGATTGTGGGTGTCTGTGAACATCGATCTTCAAGTCTTGAAAAAGATTCTCACTTAGAGTCCGGTCTTGACTTTGGAATTAATAATATATTAATATATTTTCATCTAAATCATTCTACTGTAGCACTGATTGTATGTTTGGAGACACTGTCCTGCTAAAAGGTGAACCTGAGCCCCAGTCTCAACTCTTTTGCTTCCTCCAGTCATTTTTCTTTCGTTGTTGCTCACTGTGGTGTACACTGTTATTTTTCTATCACACAGTGTTTTACATACTGGTTTCATCTGATCACAACACATTCTTCCACAGGTCTGCTTCATGCTCCGTGTGCCCTGTAGCAAACTGGCGACAAAACTTTTAACAACAGCTTTAGCTGTGTTGCTTTTTCCAGTAAGTCTGATTAGTTGGTTAGGTTATCCCAATCAACACATTCTCTTATGTGAGTTGTGGATCTCTCCAGTTCTCGCAAAGCTAACATGGGCCTCTTGGCTATTTTTTTTGATTAACACTCCTTTCCTAGCCTGTAATTTAGGTGGACTGAAGAAGGTTTAGAAGGTTTGCAGTTGTGCCATACTGTTTCCATTTTAAGATGATTGAAGGGTGACAATTGATCCCACTAGATCTTCTTTTGGGGTGCTGGAGTATATCCACCTATATATCCATCGTCTATACTCGCAGGGTCACAGTGGGGGGGTTATGGTGCCTATCTCAAGCAGTCATTGGGCAAGAGGCGGGGTACGCACAGGACAGGTTGCCAGTTCATTACAGGGCGAATTGGAGTATAGGGGATGGAAATAATAAATATGTCACCCTTTTTAGATTTTTGTTTTTGTAAATATTGATAACTGTATATTTGTTTTAATCTACTGCACAATTTTGTGCTACATTAGTTTGTTCAGTAAGATAAAATACCAACAAAAGGCATAAAAGTTTGTTGTCACATGGCAAAATTGTAATAAGAATTAAAATGGCATGAATGTTTTTGTAACGCACTTATAGAAAGCAGAGAAAGAGACACATCTGTGTTATGTTGTGTGTGTGTGTGTGTGTGTGTGTGTGTGTGTGTGTGTGTGTGTGTGTGTGTGTGTGTGCATATAGCACACATCTCAGGGTGTGTGTTAATGTCTAATTCTCAGTGACAGATAACTGGGTTGGAGCAGCAGTGTGTCAGCTCTGTTTACCCAGGACAGGCCTCTTGGAAATTAGACTTAACTCATAACCACAGGCGCCAATTGTCCTCCTTTCAACACAAACATACGCATAGTATAACACAAAAGCTCACACCTATATGAACTTTTTTTTTTTTTTTTTTTTTTTTTTACAAATACAAGCATTTACTATGGAGTCAGTATTAAACAGAAACACATGCAGGGGTACAAAAATGCGAAGTTAGACACATGCGCTCACACACAGAGACGCTGTTACCAGAAAACAACTTATTCAGTACCTGTCACCTCTGCTTAATAAATAAGAATTTATTTTGTGTGTGTGTGTGTGTGTTTTGGGTGACAGATTTAAGGATTATTTGAATGTGGCCGTGTGTGTGTGTGTGTGTGTGTGTGTGTGTGTGTGTGTGTACTCGTAGGAGAGAAAAAGAGATGGGGCAAGTGGAGGAGCGAAGCCGTCTAGATTAACCATTTAGTCTGTGTGGTCAGCTGCCTTAATGAAAACCAATAGAGATCCACCCCGCTTTAATGAAGAACACACACACCTCACAGCTTCAATTTGCAACTGGAATAAGGCTCTGTCACTCGCTCTATATTTGTGTGTATGACTCTTAACAGAGAAAAATAAGCATGCAACAGAACTTAGTTTTTACTATGCCCCTTTCTCTTCTTTCTTTTCTCTCTGTAGTAGTTAGCGTTTTAATATTGTCTTTAGATATTATTATTTTTCTGTTTTTGTCTTTTAAATTTTGTGTTGCATGGTCTTATGTTAAGCCTTATAGAGTCAATCTAGCATGTGACACCCCTGATCTTGAGTCTGCAACCAGTAAACAACCCTGGCAATCAGAAGCCACCAAATTAATTACTGTGTGAAAGTTACACACACATACACACACACACACACACACATACACACACTCACAAACTGGACTCTATCACAAATGCTGTCTTAGTTGCTGGAGTCAAACAGGATGATCTGTGCGTCTGATTTAAAGGTGAGCCTTGCACAGGTGTTTGCATAAGATTACAAACAAAGTTGTCTTTGCTTTAACATCAACTTGGAGCTTGTCAATAAGATCCAGATCATTTCTGAGCAAAGACATGATCCATTTTGGGCAACGAGGACAAGTTAAATAGTGGCAAGTCAAGAAGAAACAATTCATCTCGGGGCAAGATTCAGCAGTCCACTTGTACCTCAAGAACAAAGGACAGACTTTTGAAGATAGCAGATACGTTTACATTGACAAAAGTAATCGGAATAAAAATGTGTCATGTAAACAAGCCAATCGGAATATTATGATCGGACTAAGCTCAATCGGAATGAAATTGTATTCCGAATGAGAGGGGTGGTTTATGCCGATTGATAATCCGATTGACATGCATCTAAATGCTTGTCAGGATCAAATTATTCCGAATGTGGCAAACTGATCCAAGTGCGCATGTGCACGTTACATTTATTAAATGTAAATGTGACGTAGTTTTGCATTGTTGAGTTGTGGAAATAACATCGGGAAGCTAAACTGTCGGGGCTCCCGATAAAACCTTTGTACTCGAAACATTAAACTAGCTCAAAATTGTTATTTTTTCAGTAACGTTTCAACTGTAATTGAAACTTGGTGCAGGTTCAGCCCGGGCAAACAAACAAACTTGTACATTACTGCTTTACTATTTCTTGTTTTTTAGCAAAGATGGAAGTTCTTCTTTTTCTTCTGTGTTTTTTTAAGGGAAATTTGATAACTTTGCATGTTAGAGTGGTTCTATTATGAATAAAGCCAGGAGCATATACACGCACGTAATGATCAGATTAATTGATTGTGTGTCAATATAAATGGTACGATTATTTTTTTCAATCCAATCATGAGATCCATGTTCTTAAAAACAGCAGCGCTCCAACTGCAGGTTGCTCAAGTGCAAGCCACCAGAACTGACAAAGACTCCTGGATAGGTGTCAAAACGTTTTCCGATAAACTGAGCAAAAGTCTGGTTGCCTCCGATTTAATGAGCAGACGTTATGCAATCATCCATGTTAATTGTCCTTCAACCATTTTTAATCACATCTTTTGTAGATAATATTACATTCTAAACACATTTGATTTAAAACAAAAAAACTCATGAATAATAATGTATGTTAATAAAGTCAAGCCAGTAGTAATTTACATGGAAATGGTCCGTCCTCTATTCTTACATTTAAGTTAAGGGCTTGATACAAAGTTGCACTTGTGACTGATTAATATATTTGGAATTTAGTCTCATTATATGTGTAACTTCATGTTGGAATTGGTACATTATGCATGATAAATATCATTTTTTGTTTACCGTTTGTTTTGCGATATAGAATAAATGGTTGTTTATTGTGAAAAAAGTTAAAAAAGATAAAATCGCATATTTTTTAGGAACATTACATACATTTTTTTATTCAAAAGTAAGTAATAACAAGTGGCTGAACTACACACACTTTTTTCATATTTCTATGAACACTCGGTTCGCAAAATGTATCTCCTGTTTTCATGGTTTGACCCTCCTAGAAAAAATAGGGTTTAAACCAGCATCGATGGCACTATACAAAACAGTGTAAGAGCAGCTAAATTTGTGATCTGTATTTGCCAGAATAAGATAAAAGGTCTTTTAATGTTGTGATATAATATATAATCTCCATTTAATGAAAGTGCAATTCTTTCATTTTTCTGAACTGATGATCAAACTGTTGACCTTTTTCAAGTCAAATTAAAAACCACAAAAGGAAGATGTTACTACACGAACAGCACATTTCCTCTTGAATCTTTTCTGATTTTAAACCAAAAAAACCTCTGTAAATTATCTGAAAGTTTTTGGATGTGCTATTATACTAGTATATTTAAACACTAATTTCAACTAGAATATGATTTTCTCATTATGTTAAGAGGATTTTGTACTTGTCATTTATTTTCAGTCTTCAGAGAAATTAATATATTTGTGTTTATGTTTAAATGTTTGTGATCGTTCTGCAATTTAATGATTTTGAGGAGTACCACGGAGGCAAAAATAAATCTAAAGAAAAAACCTTTGTCATTTGATTGTGATAAAGTCAGCAGATGTTACTTTTTAGTTGATCCCATTGAGGGATCAGTGCAAGCACGTTTGTACTTCAGTAGTCTGTTCAGGGCAATTTTAAATGATGGACTACTGCTTAAAAGTATTGTTGAAACAAGGATGCTTTTAGATAACAGCAGGCAGTGAGTGTCCTGTGTTACCTTTCTTGGTAAGCTCATGTAAAATAACAGTAACAGGTCACAGTGTGTTATCTGAACAGGTATTTGACCTGTCTGACCTGACTGTGTGTAATGACTAGACTGGTAACATGATATGTGATGACTGACTAATTTAGCAGCCAGACTCGCAAGGATAGAAGAAGCTGACTCCTCTGTGAGTGTGGAGAGAGTCAACAACGCTACCTTTTCCCTCAGTATCACTTTCACACGCAGTGATGCTCCTGTTCTTCCTCGGTATTGCACGGATCTTTCTGCAGCTTTAACTCTAACTTTGCACTCTGTTGTCAAGCTGCTACAGTACCGCTATCGCGCTGGCCTTTAATGTGTCCAGCAAAACAAACCATACCCAAAACCATACTCCTATTACATTTGCCATGTTATAAGCAGAAACTTGAAAGTTTTTAGATTTTATGTGATTGACCAGCGCAACCAGAGCATCATTGTAAAGTGGTTGGTAGGGGATGGGTTTTCAATATTTTTTACAAGTAAAATAAAACAAAGTGGCAGATGTTTGCATTCAGATCCCCTTACCGTAACAGCCATCAATGAAATCCAGTGAAACCACTGAACATCTGAAGAATTGTATCTGTCAGAAAACTAAAACCAACCCACCACCCCTTGCATGAAACCAGGTAATGGCAGCATCATGTTGTGAGGAGGCGTTTCATCCCCAGGGTGGCTTGTCATAACCTGGTAAACCAGTTTGATAATGTGTAGTCCTCTCTGTTCTGCACATCATCCACCTGGGACTGCTCCCATCGAATATGTTCAGGTCAAAAATGGACGTCCAGCAGAACCTTTCGAGCTGATTGGGCGAATCAACATATAGTGTCCACCTGAGAAAGGTTGGTTTTAGCCAATCACTGTATCAAATGAAAATGTCATAAGCATCAGGCGCCATGAGAAACCACAACAACTTACGCTGGTCAAGGTTATTTAAATAGTGATGGTCGTGACAACGGTGGATTCTGACAAAACAGATGCGATAGCAGCAGCTATGCATGCGTCCTGCTGCGCTGCCATGCTTATTTTGCTTCGGCTGTGGGCTCGGTACATTTTGCTTTCGTCACAGGCATATGTCCCGCCTTATACCATAATACTGCAACGTGATTGGCCGGTCCATTTTAGTTCAGTCTCAACGGTTAAGTGGGACAAGATGGATTCTTGTGTGATTGTGAAAGCACGAATACCGCGAGATTTCAGCTTGCAGGCAAGGGTACGGTTGTCAGAATTAGAGGAAAGGTGACTAAATACTACAAAGAAAACATGTTGGAGGCTGCAAGAGAAGAGGAAATTAGACTGGAGAGGAGATTCACCTTCCAGCATGAAAACCCCTAAAGATTGAGGTTTTGGATCAAATCATATCAGAATGGCTAATTTATGACCTGACCTAAATCCGAAAATAAATAAATGAAGAGTCCTTTGCAAAACAAAACAAAAATTATTTTAATTATTACGCAATGAAAACCATTTAGTTTTTAGATGTGTGAAGCTGGTAGAGATGCACTCTCAACGAATTACTGCCATAACTGTAGTCAAAGGTGATTGAGAGGCCTATTGATTTTATTGTTGTGGGTCTCAGAGTAAAGGGAGCTAAATACAAAAGGACAAATCATCTTTTACACACATTTACATTTTATTTTATTTTATTTTTTGTATTATGTAATGGTTTGCTTTCACTTCAGTTATACACTACTTTGCATTTCAGTATATCAAACATTTCCAATAAAATTAAAGTTTATTTTTTATAATATGACAAAATGTGCAAATATTTAACTTTTGTAGACAGCACATAAAACTGTAACTCACCCCTGTACAAGAGCCTTACTCCGTCCACATCTAATATTTGAAATATGCGCGTTAAGCAGTTAATGATGGTGGACCAATGAATGTGCGGGAGATGAGGGCTGTGCGTGGTCTGTGCTACTAGAACAAGGTAAATAAATGCTAAATAAACTAACTGAATGCTAAGATAAGAAATAGCTAATCTGGAATCTCCCTACGGAGGCATGTATGAGGCGCTTTTATACCCCACAGAGTTGGGTGACGTCGCAATGTATTTTGAGTCGGTACAGATTTAAAATTCAAATGCAATACACTCTTTTGACACAACAAGGACATCACACATACAGTTTTAGGCACAAAAGCAGGACTTCAACAAATATGTGGCAAATTGTCAAACTAATGACCAGGACATGTAGACAGCAGCATAACACATCTATATATACAATTTATTAGCAAATAAAAGTCAATTTGGGGGTAAGTTACCCAGTCTAAAAGCTGAAAATCCTACTTTCTTGTTGAAATAACAATATTAAATTTATATTAAGACAAATTGTTGGTTTAGATAAATAAATAAATTCTTTCTTCATGTTGCCAATGGTAAAATGTTTTATTTCATGTTAAAATGAACTGGTGTGTATATACTTAAATGCATTCCTCTTTTTTTTCACACTGACGTGTCTTCCACTGCTAATATTTAAGTGTTGCCCCTCACACATGCTGGCACATACAGGGACTGACTTTCCCTTCTCAGGTACATGGCCAGACAGGTGAAACTCACACCACCACCACATCACCTGAGCCTCTGATACACGCTGATGCCTTCCACTCTGTTACCTTACCTTCACAGTGTAACATTTCTTAATAATTACCTTAGCTCCCAGAAACGTCGAGAGCTCAGATAACGATTACATGTGCAAGAGAACACGGTCAGCATAAGATTAAAAGGTTAGTACAATCCAAAATGTCAAGCTTTCCCTTTCTAACAACTCCGGCATGTTCACTGTGACATGCCCACCAGGAAACACAACTAATGCTATCAAGGTCTAATTACGAGCCAGCTCTAACTGTGCTGCAAGGTTCCATCCATCATACTCACTTTGTCACTGTCTCTGCCCCAATAAATGATCATAATCATGCTCTGCATCAGGTGCTATTTGTCATCCTCTGGCTGGCTGGCTGGGTATGTGCTAATCAGTACTGTTACAGTCATATTAAAACACCTAACCAGCCCCTAATGACCTCACACCGGGACCCATGTTTGTACAGTCGGTGTTCGCTGTGCTCAAATCTGAGTTTGACCTCGTTGCTGCAAAGTAAATAATAGATATTGCCGTAATCCTCCACACTTCTGTTATCCTGGATTTTCTTTCATATATTCCTTGTAAAAAAATAAACAAAGAGTATAAACATACATGGTGCAATTGTAATAGATTTAAAATGCCAAATGGTACAGTGTATTTAAATGTGGGTATCCTTGTATGAAGTAAAACCAAAAGAGAACATGTTAAAGAAACTAAATTTACAGCCATTTGTCACTAGCTTGGTGATCTTGAATGAGGAACCAACCTGCAAGTACTGATTGTCATGATTTAGGTTTCTGTTTATTTTGCTTTGAACTTTTCTGGACTTTTTCACCCCTCAGCCACTATCCAATCAACTCCACTGCCAGTAATTACATTCAACTCTGGTCACCTGTTCACCTGTCTACTTATACCTGACTCAGCCAACTCTTCCCCGCCAGAACGTCTCTTCTCGACTTGTCCAGTGTGATGTGCCCTGCCTCTACCAGTTCCCGTGAGCTCAGCCCACTGGACTCTTCAGATAAAAGTTGCCTGCGTCTGCATGCTGCAGTTCTGCCTGTTTCCCCGTGAGTTACAGCTGCTTGCTCTGCCTGTTCTGGTGTTTCCATACCTGCATCCTCTGGTCTCCTGCTCACCCCTGCCTGCCTGCATCATCAGCCATAACTCATCTGTTCATGTCTGGTTCTGCTTGTATGCCTGTTTGATTGGATCAACCTAATACATAATTATAATTTAATCAAAACCATTGCACTGTATTTATAACTATATTAAGTGTCATTGTCCTGCTTGAATGCAAACCTCTGCCCCAATCTCATCAATTCTTATGCATTCTTTAACAATTTTCTTTTAGAATTACCCTTTATTTTTGCTCAATCCATCCTTTGTTCAAAAGGGACACATAATGCAAAAGCCACTTTTCAGTCCTTAAATACATCTTGTTGTCTACATGGAGTCTTTGAGTGCACAACATTTGAATGTAGTGTTTCCAGGGGCTGAATAGACATATTTATTTTTGGGGGGGTCATGTTTTTCAAGCCGTTCAGTTTTCTCTGTCTTCTGTTATGTATTTTGAACAAGTACATCACAGTATTTGTTGTATAACTGCTAAGCAACTTCATGAACTTCCAGTTTACCAGTCTCACCGATCTGCCATTTTTATTTCTCGGAGCTATTCTGTATTACAAGCTGAAGGATGCCGAAGTGCATAAGTAAGAATGTTTGGTTGTCTGATGTAGTAACCCACACAACTCATTACACCTTCCCTCAGCCTGTGTGCACCATAATGCAGTGATGCCTGGGTTAGATAACTGGCAAACATTATCTAAACAGATTCAATTAGGAAAACGACCAACTTCATCATCACAAGTACATCTTTAAAACAATGTACTACATCAGCTTAAATGATTTCTTAACTGCAGCTTCATTCCCTTTAGCAGGCCAAAAAGAAATAAAAAAATCCCTTATCCTAGACTATCAAGTGCCATTTACTGCACAAAAAAGAGGAACACGTAGCATTCTTTAATAAATGGGTCTCTGCTTAAACTGCGGTGAGCCGACATGCACACAGTTCCACTCTGTCAAGTTTGGTACTCACAAGACCCCGAAGAGGGGGGCCAAAAAAATGCCAGTATGTTTACAATATTTTTTAACTCTATCTTTACATCAACTCTCACCAGCTTTACTGGCTATGCTGAAGAAAAGAACTTCCAACAGCATGATGATGCCACAACGGTGTGTCACTGTCTCTAAAAACCCTGGGCACCTTCAAAAAGCAGTAGTATTCATACTGAAATTAAATTATACACTAAAGTGGGCTTTAGTTAGTATTAGGTGAAACCTGATTAGCAGATTAAATGGAAGTAATATGTTTGCATGAGATTCTGGAAACCATCCATCCCTTTGCTTCCTCTGCAAAATGATGCAAAACTTTGTGGTGGTCCATGTTGTAAAATCCCAGTGAACTACAAGTCTTTAGTTGTAAAAAAAACAAAACATTAATGCTTCTGTGTGTTCTGTGCATCATTCCAGGGTCAATGTAAAAGTAATTGAGTTGGCCAAAGGAAACGTTGGGACTGTACACTTTGTAAAACCATTTATTCAATTCCTTTCCCATCGCTCAGTAAATTCTACATTTCTGACTTTATTTCAATATCCTCAACCTTTTATAATTTATTCCTCTTCTTCCTTTTAAATTTCATTCAACCTTTTTGTCTTTCAGGACTCCCATGTGCCTCAGGCTGGTCTCTTCGGTCTGATGGCTCCCAGCAGGTGGGTGAACTCAGGATGAAATCCTTCTTGGCACATTCAGCATGCTGAATATTAGGCTGATTGCATTCAATGGCCAAGAATACATCGTTAACATTTATACGGAGTTGTTTGAGACCCATTTAATTTTTTCTCTCTCTCTCGAAAGTTTCTGTATGTTTTTTTTGTTTTTTCTTAACCTCATGTTTTAATAATTTTCACCCCAAAAGTGGTGGGGAAATAAATATTTATTAATTGGAAAAAGTCCCATTTTAACATATCTTGCAAAACTGCGTTGAAATATAACAAAAACGTAACATATTGTGTAATTGTTTGAGAGATCCATTTCCATTCAGTAATTTTTGTCTGATTATTCAAACATATTATGAAAATAACATCAGTTATTAAAATGTTGATTACTCGTAGTTCACAGTGTTTCCAATTAGAACGAATGTAATCAAAAGTGTGACATATATGATGTGCTGTTAAAAATAAACTGAACATACACTCGGCTTTTGCCAGCTACTTAACCACATAAATCCATCATCGGCTAATATGTAATATACTTGGCCAGTCTTTTGCGCATTGTACTTCTAAACCTGTTTTCACTTGTTATAAATGACACCAATATAAAATGAAGAGTTGCACAGAGAACACAGTTTATCCAATCTTTTCAGTCTGCTGTCTTGACTGCACCATGCTGTAAAGTAATGAAGCACGGCGTAGTTTTCACAGAGAGAGCTGGTAATTATGGAAGCGCTGTGATGAGAAGGTTTTCTTTAGATGGACTAGATTGGCCATTCATTACCAGCACCACTGCTACACACACACACACACCGGCTTCAGAGACAATGGAGCACAGACTGATTCAATCTGGGCTTGTACTTACAGGCAACAATGAGATAATCAAGTAGAGCATTACCCTGAGTAGCACACGGGCCTTCGTGTGTGTGTGTGTTTGTATACCTACCTCATGGCAAGATTTACTAGTTTTTAATGCAAAAAAATCACTATTTTCTATTCTGCTGTGCTGTTTTTCTGTCATAATATTGTCGTAATATTGTAAACGATAGCAAATACAAATTTACTCCCCATCCAGTGAGGAGCATATACAAGACAGGACTCCTACAGTATGGACTGGAGTACAATATGATTTGTGCATTGCCAGATCTGGCATGAGTAAAGAAAAGGGAAATGGTGGGGTAGAAAATATTTGTATTTCTGCACTTTGTTTCCCCTTTCATTGCCTAAATGTTTAATCTACTTGCAGAATGTGTTTTTTTCCGAGGCTCCATATTTAAGCCCTAACCAGTTTAGAGCATACACTATATTGCCAAAAGTATTCACTCACCTGCCTTGAATTATATATGACCATAAGTGACATCCCATTCCTAATCCATAGGGTTCAATATGATGTCGGTCCACTCTTTTCAGCTATAAGAGCTTCAACTCCTCTGTCCATAAGGTTTGGGGTGTATTCGTGGGTATTTTTAACCATTCTTCCAGAAACACATTTGCAAGATCATACACTGATGTTGGATGAGATCCTCTGACTCTTAGTCTCAGCTATAACTCAACCCCAAGTTGGTCTATTGGGTTAAGGTCAGGACAGTCCAGGTCATTGACACCAAACTCTGTCATCAGTGTCTTAATGGACGAGGGGGGTGGGAGATGGGAAGAGGAAGAAGAAGGAGCCATCTCCAAACTGATCCAACAGGTTGGGAGCATGGAAATGTCAAAAATGTCTTGGGATACTGAGGCATTCAGAGTTCCTTCCACTGGAACTAAGGGGCCAAGCCCAGCTCTTGAAAAATGAGCCCACACCAGCCCCCTCCACCAAACTTTATACTTGACACAATACAGTCAGACAAGGCCCATTCTACTGAGAACTGCCAAACCCAGACTCGTCCATCATATTTCCAGGTGGAGAAGTGAGATCTGTGACTCCAGAGCCTTCATTGCTCAAAAGGCCGGTGGTGCGGTACTTTACACCATTGCATCCAATGCTTTACATTGATCTTGATGATGTACAGCTTGAATACAGCTGCATGGCATTGGAACCTATTCTGTGAAGCTCTCTAAGCATTGTTCTTGAGCTAATATGAAGGCCACATGATGTCCGTAGGCCTGTGGCTATTGAATAAATAAAGCTGCAGACCTGTTAGCACTATGCACCCTAGCATCCACCACCCCAGCTCCATCAGTTTACGAGGCCTACCACTTCATGGCTTAGTTGCTATCATTCCCAATCTCTTTCACTTTGTTATAATACCATTGACAGTTGACTGTAGAATATTTAGGGGCAAGGAAATATCACGACTGGACCTGTTGCACAGGTGGCATCCAATCACAGCTGGAGTTCACTGAGCTTCTGAGAGCATCTCATTCTTTCACTTTTTTTGTAGAAACTGATTTCATGCACCTGTGGCCATGGAAGTGACTGGAACATCCTCCACCCATCCATTATTTGGATGGGTGAGCGAAAACTGTTGGCATTATGTTTATGTCTTGAAATCATCGTATAAGAATCCAACACAAACTTAGAAAATTGCAGACGTTTTTTGTTTGACAAAAGTGTGGAATTTGTACATGAAAATGTGTAGGAAGCCATGTATGATATTTTTTACCTGGACAGCAAATCTTTCACTAGAAAGCGAGTTAAGCAGGACAGTTGGACAAGAATAATGTGTGAAAAACCTGAGAAAGACATGGGAGTAAAAAAAATATCTCATTCTCTTTGGGGGGACGGGGGGGGGGGGGGGGGGCTGGTTTTAGAAAAGGCCATTCATGTACAGTTTAAGGAGTAGTAAAAATATATATTTCAATTTCTTTCTCCCCTTCCTTTCTACTTCTGTTTTTTTCCCCCTACCCTCTTAGTTGATAAGCACTCGATCTCAAACAAGCCTCTTTGGCAGTCTCCAGGGACCGCTTTTAGATTTTACGCCTTTTTGGACATATCTGCTTAAACTCCCTATTTACCCGTCTGACATCAAGACACAGAAGTATAGATGTGTGGAGCTGCCAGCGGAGGACGTGAATGAGTGGAATGCCGTGCCATGGTCCTCTGGGAACTGGATTTAATACAACACAATAAAAAAACGGGGAGGGGAGGGGACTTTTGATGTTTTTATCGAAGCATACACCCCTCATTGAAGTGTGTATGTTCTGGTTGATGTGTGTCTCTGCTGGTAAGTGGCAGCAGAACACCGTCCGCAGGGGTCCTTCATCAAAACATGCTTCCAGGAGGAAGAAAACAGTACAGGCCTTAATAAAATGGGAGAGAATATGAAAAAAATGGGCTGAGGTTAATTTATTTTCCTTTTTTTCTTTCAACATCATAATTAGAGATGCACCGATCACAACCCATTCCCAGTCTTATTTTTCTATCAAAGCATCAAAACAATTTTATTGTCAAGCCTGCTTTTTGAATATCCTAATCCTAAACATTTTTGGATTTTGTCTTTAAAACTAAACTCCTCCACAACTCTAATCCTGACCTGACTGACGTGTTCCTCAGCGTTATGTCGTCCTCTTTGTTTACTGATGTTCTCTAGCAAACCTCTGAGGCCTTTATAGGCCAGTTGTATTTATACTGAGATTAGAAACAAACTAAATCTGTTTACTACATTGATGCTTTCTTGCACTGGACCTTATTTAGACACATTAGTTTTCTTTGTAAAAAAAATAAATAAAAAAAATAAAATCATGAATTATTTTCTTTCTACTTTACAATCGTGCGTTATTGTTTTCAGATTCTATTTTATAGGTTACAATAATTTGTGAAACTGAAAATAAATTATTACTTAACTAAACAAGAGTCGCATTTAATTGATCATCGGTGTCCTCTTCTGAAGATGGTTTGTCCATTTGAACAAATCACTCGCCCTCTCGTTTCCCACCCCTCTTGAACCCTTGACCACCATCTCTGAAGGTCAAAGGTCAAGGCTGAGGGTCAGATTGGTGGCACCGGGGAGCCACGCGACCCGCCCGACTGTTCTTCTCTGTTTTTAGCGGGTGGAAAGAATGTGATTACGCCGTTAGATTGATTAGCGGTGCATGCTTGCAACCTGCGGGATCGGTGGATGTGTGTGTTGTGCTGTTACGGCGACAGCAATGCATTTCAATGGGTCTAATGTGAAAGCTGTCAATACTCCTGATTCAAACCACAACGTGTCATAGGGGGTTAATGCCCTTTGGCTGGTTAGTGTCTTTGTCTGTCTGAGTGTGCGTATGTGTGTGTTAACTGACAAATGTTTACTCTTACATATCATCCAGGAGGAAATAAAGGAACAAGCTTTGACCAACTATGACAATTGCTCCATTATACCTGTTTTTGTTCATGTATTGCTTTTATTATTCTTTTCTATAGCTCGGAGGATCTTTTTTTCATATAAATAGGCACTAAACAATATATGTCTCGGGTTTGTTTTTCTTTAATGTATTTAATCTTGACTGTGCTGAGGAAACAATGGTATTAAGCATCAGCGTTCACATTAACAGCTTCTCTCAGAAGACGGCTGGAATCGAGGCTAAACATTTCTTAATGTAAATGGAGATTGTAAGTGTAATTTAGTGTCTATCATGCGCTCTAAGCATTGGTTTGTTTGCTTTCTCCCCACAGTCAGGATAGATGTGATTTTGAGCAATTTATATATAATGCGTGTGTCATTACTTTGTCTCGGTTATTTTTTTGAACTTGGCAAATTGTCCTTGCTGTGTCAGAGTAATGGAAGGCCACAAAGTCACGGTTTTATTTAAATGACAGAATTTGATCTTTATATTAGTATATATAACTCACTTGGCAGGAGAACTCTTGGTATTTGTAAAGCACTAAATGTTTGTTGCTATGTATTACCATGTTGTGTAAATGTGTAAAGTAATTTAGTGAGTGTGTGTGTGTAACTGTGTTTGAAAATGGTTTGGCTGAGCTTCTCCGTAGTGTCCCTCCGGTGCCTCCACTCAACACTAGAGATCATACAATATAGTCCTGAAGCACCCCACACAAATCCCTGTGGTGATTATCAGATCCCCTCAGATCCTTTCAAAGCCCTAGACTGAATTTGAAGCCACATTGTTTTTTATTTACTTGATGTGGAAGGCCCAGCTGCAGCAATATGAAGACCAAACACACTCTCACACTCGTGTGCCCCCCCCCCCCCCCCCCCCCCCACACACACACACACACACATACATCCTTGTTTTAAATACTTACTGAGGACGGTGCCTTGACTTCCATTCAATTTCAACCCTTCCTATGGCTTTACCATAATTGACACCTTAGTCCTACTGGGGTAACACCTACCCCAGAAAAAGAAAAATGAAGACCAGAAAGATGTCCTCACTTTACATCAAAGTCCTCACTTTACTAGTAAAATGAGCAATAGTGTTCTCACTCAAATAAAAGTACAACCACACCCATGCAAACCTGCAGCTGTATCAAAACATACACTCAATGGTCACTTTATGAGGTACAGCTTGTATCATGTTGTATCCCGTTTTGCCTCCTGAACTGGATTAATTCTTCACTACAGTAAATTTAACAAAGTGCTGGAAGTGATTTAGTTCACGACTGACATAAGAGCATCACACAGTTACTCCCATCCCATCGCATCCCAAAGGTGCTCCTTTGGGCTGAGATCTGGAGGCCACCTTCAGTACATTGACCTCTTTGTCAGGTTCAGCAAACCATCTTTAGAAGTATTGAGCCTTGTGACATGATGCCTTATCCTGCTGAAAGTCAACTTTAAAGGATTACAACACTGTGTTCAAAATGAGTTTTTTTTGTTAGCAAGAATTATGAGGTCAACTAAGGCATCTGAATAATGGATCCAAGGGGCAGAAACTTTGAGCAAGCAGCCTCTTTAAGCACCTCCCACTCAGTCCTGAATTCTTTCTCTTTTAATATCTATTTAAAAGAGTCCGTGAACTAAGACATGTGCTTCTGTATTCATGTTTTTTTTTTCCTTTTCCTTTTCGTCCTGCTTGTAGACACAAAGGAGCTGACCGTTTTGTGGACAATTTTGTTCTTATTTTATTTTTTAAGCCACTTTAAACCACGTTTATATCAGAACTGTCTTATAAGAAGATATACGAACCACTTCCGCTACAAGCCGTTGTCAATTACGTATATATTAGGAGCAGAGGCGCAGTACATCGCTGGTTGTGTTACAGAGCCGTCACTGAAAAGCAGGGCTTTACATATATGTTAAACCAATGTAAAATTAGCATTTTAAACTGCCGTTAGCATCTTATATTAGCGATTAACATGGTTCGCTTTTTCCTTCAGCAAATGTAATTAGCATTTGAAAAATCCTTTTTATATTTACTCGGGTTATCTTTGTCTGCTTTTAAAATTTGTGTGGTGATCTGAAATCTGTGCAACAGAAAAACACAAACTGAAGAAATCTTATTTATCAATCTGTTCATTGATCCGTCCATCCATCCATCTTGGATTGATTTGCTTATCAGCAAACAAAAATTACTTCTTCATTGGTATAAGTCTCTTCCAAGTCAGCCAGACAAAAGCCTCAATAAGGTCTGTGTCGTGCACAAAGCATTTGCGCTGTTCCCAGGTTTTGGGATGGCGTTCTACTAGAGCTCTTAAAGCCCTGGAAACAGTCAGAACAAATTGATATTGCATGTGTCTGTGCATGTGCATGTGTGCATTTGAATATAGCTACTCGTTTGTGCCCATATATGTAATCACCCAACACAGATAAAAGTGTCTCTCCGAATGTGTCTCTAAGTGATCATATTTGTCTTCTGAATGTAGCTGACTGTAAACCAGGTCTAGCTGACTCCCTGCAGACAGGCAGATATGAAGATATTATGGGATTTGTGCAGGCACGCTCCCCTCTCGCTGTCTTGGAGAGCGCGTGTGAAGATATTATGGAGATCAGAGGCAGGCTGGGAGCCTCTGAGGCTATTAGCTCATCTGTGCTGTATTGAGACGAGGGTATGTACACATCTGCTGATGGCACCAGAGGAACTGAACAGTGTATGTCTGTGTTTGATTGTAGGCACACCACTTTCTTTCCTCGTTGTGTCTGCATACATGATGTTCGGGCTCGGTTGTCCGCGTAAGCCTCCTGTATTGTTATAATTTACCAGGTATGCGCTCGCAGCGAATTTATTCAGCTGCGGGGGGAAAAAAACAAAACAACAATTGATGAAAAAGACATAGAAATAATAGAAACACATTGTTTCCACCTTTTCCCCTCCATCCTTTTGTTGCATGGTGTGATGCGTCAGGGGACTTATTGCTATCAAAATGTAAAACATTTCAATTTGGGAATCATGAATTGAACTGCAAATACTGCACGAGAATAGGAAACGCTGATGAAATCACTCACACTGTGGCCAACTTTGATTCAGCACATTTTGGAAACGCGGGCCCTTATGTCTTTATCTTATCAGTGCCTTCTTGGGCCTGTGAATTAGTAGTACAATTTTTAGCTGACTTTTTTTTTTTTTTTTTTTTGACCAGGTATTGGCTTGGTTCAAGTGCTTGTTAGATCAAATCAAGTTCCATATTTGTGTTGCAATGTTAAATGCATTTCGTTGGCAGCCGGTGGTTTTGGATCGGGCTTCTTTGCATTGATTCAAAAAGATCTCTTCTCGCTTTCTTTATCTGTTGAGATGGCGAGTGTTGCTCAGTTGATTAACACAGATGTCACAAAATTTCTTATCAACTTGGCTAAAAAGTTGTTGGCTCAGAGCAAGAGAGGTGAAATGGAAGAAGGGAAAAAAAATCACACCCTTTTGTGCCAACGTTTGCAGCTTTATCTCACTTTGATTGATATGGCGTCAGAGGTTACTCGATTAAACAGTGCTTCACACTGCATAGATTCCTACTTAAAAGTCTCAAGACCTCTAAATTATTTATTGACGTCTGTTCCAATCTGCATCTGACTAAGGAGGCCGGTGCTCCATGTGCGCGGGTGAAGGAGAACGGCTCTCATCGGTGGCAGGGGGGGTTGGCTCAGCAACGCCTAAAGGAACTTGTTTTCCGAGAGCACTTGTTCACCTGCCCGTCTTCTCTAATGGAGCTCAGCAGGGAGGGATGAATAGGCTCGAAAGGAGCAGCGCTATAGTGAAATTGCACCGCAGCAGCTCAGCGTGCGCGAGCCTCAATTCGCGCAAGCAAAATCCCATCGCTGTCTTTTCTCTTCCAACTCATGCTTCCCCCTATAGGAGGAGGAAAAACGAGAGGGCTTTGCAGGCGCATATACTGTAAATCACCAATGAACAAACTATCCGGGAGGGAAGCAAAGAAGCACATGCGTTCACATAAGTGGTCTAGTAAAATACTGAGACAAGCTGAGGAGAAGAAATTGTCTAAAATCTTGGGCAAATAGCTTAAGACTCTTTTTAAAGTTCAGCAGTAAAACAAAAAAGCTTCTCATTGGTTTTCTGTCGTCCCCCCTGAGTTAAGATTTAGTGGAACAAGAAACAAACAAAAAAAAAAAAAGGTTGAATACTAAGTTATTTTTTAGCATTTGTGTGTTCCAAAGAGCAAAGTAGTAGTAAAGTATCGGTAGAAATGGGGTAAAGCTGTTGAAATTTTATTAAATGGGCTTTGTGTCTTAAAGGCCTCCATAGAGGTAATGCTTCCATTTTATTTTCAATCCAAGTTAAGCTTCTCATTTTAACCAGGGGATTTAACACTTAAATAATCATTTTCCTGTTGATTAATTATGCGTACAATGCTTCAAATTAGTGGATAGTTGTCAATTTTAAGGAAAAGGATATGAGTTCCAAATCTTTCAATGAAATGTGGTGTGCTTATGGATTCAGCCCTCTGATACTGCTAAATAAAAGCTCGTACAGACACTTCCCTTCCCAATTATCTTGTGATTTCCAGGGTTAAAGAGTTTGTCAGATAACAGAATGATGAAGACCAAAGAGCAGACCAGACAGGTCAGGGATTATCATGCGAAGTTTAAAACAGAATTAGGTTTGAAACTATACTGTCAGCTTCAAACATTTAACAGAGCACTGTTCAGCCTATTGTCCAAAAATGGAAAAAAAAAAAAAAAAAACGCAACTGAAAATCTACCAAGATGTGGAAAATGTGACAGGCTGGGCAAGAAGAAGAGACCTATGGTATTTCTGGAGGAGCTGCAGACATTCATAGCTCAGGTGGGAGTATCCATTGACAGCTATTAGTCACGCATTCCACAACTCCTGTTGGATGTTTTCATCAAGTCATGTAGGACAGCCGTGTTCCTAAGGGTCCACTGTCTGCCAAACATGTATGAAAACTCCCATACATCTGATTTTAATGAACTGGTTGTTTAGAGGGTTTTTCATATCTTGATGCCAGGCAGGGAAGGTAAAGCAATCACTTGAATCAGGTGTCCAGTTACACGCCTAAACATGATGACCGTACAGTCAGCGTTGTGCAAGTTCAGGAACTAGTTTTGAGAATAAATAGTAGCCATAAATTTATTTCAGCAAGGTTAAAATTAAATAGGGTCTTTCATTTGGAGTCATAGTTCACCGACCAAACATTTTGAATTAAGTTCAGAGCTCCAGCATAAACTCATTCTCGTTAATTTTTTTTAGATTTTGTCTGGAACACCGTTAAAAAAAAAAAAAAAAACATGCTTCAAGATGTCATTTAAAAATTAATACACTGATTATCTCCTTTTGTATCTGCTCTTGTAAACTGTATTATATAAAGGCTGAATATGCATATTTATGGATTTTTGTCATCAGAAGAAAAAAAAACTGAATTTTGATTGAAAAGTGGTCCATTGATGTTCTGTTTATGTTCACTTTTAAGTCCGATCTCTTTAATGGTGAGATTTGGCTTAGGTCTTTTGTTTTACTCTTTAAACTCTTATTTGTCTTCCTGTGAAATTAATTAAAGGAGCTGAAGCACTATTTCACTGCGCAATTGTGATATTTCTACAGCTATAAAAATCAAAAATAAACCCAGGTGGCCTATATAGAATTGTGGTAACAGGAGAGTTACAACACTGTAATGATCGTTTTTAACAAAATTCCGACTCTGTTTGAAAACTTTAGCTGATCAACTCTTCAATCATGTAAATTAAAATTATAGGCATATAGTTTTTGTGTAAAAAAATCCCCCAGCATATTTGTTTTCAAAGTTCTCAAAATGGAAATTCTAGTCCTGAACGTGTTTCTGCAAAACATTGAGTACACTGGGGCCTGGCGATTAGTGTCTGGAACTGCTATTGTAGGGGACAAAACTGGCATGTACAAAAGATGCTCTGGGCAGATGATACCAAAATGTAATATTTTGAAATTCAGGCAAAATGCCATGTGTGTTGCAAAACCATAAGAAACATGGTGATGACAACATCATGCTGTGGTTGATGCTTTTCTTCACCAGGGACCAAGAAGATGGATGAAGGAAAACCCGTTTCAGCCTGCATAGACTTGAACCTGGGCTGCAGGTTCACCTTCCCGGGCATCAATAAAACTAGAGCTACAATTGTTTGATATAAGAACGCAGGATAATAACGTATTAGAAAGGCCTAGACGTAAACCCAGCTGAAAATCTGGGACATGAGATCAAATGTGACATTCACCAACACTCTTCAGCTAATCCGGTTGACCTTGAGAAGTTTCACATTGATAGATGGGCGACATTAATTGTCTCCAGATTTGTAAAATCGCCCAAGATATACCCAAAAAAAAAAAACTAAAGCTATAACTGCAGCTAAAGATGGTTCTGCAAAGTTTTGACTCGGGGTGGCTGAATACAAATGCACCTCACACTTTTTAGATTTTAATTTGCAAACAGAAAATCCACATGCATCATTGTCCTTCTACCTCTCAATTGTTTGGAAGTTAAACCGCAAACTTTAACATATTTGAAGACTTCTGTAAGGCACCTGAAGATGACACGCGATGCTCTTAGCGTGATTATTCAGTCATGCCTGCACCCTCGGTGGCAGCCTACCAAATATTCACGAGCATAAAAGGGCGCGCCAGTGAAAGATGGCCAGAGCTTAAGCGTTGACACGACCTTGAAGACTGAAACATTTGGTGGTGGTCTCTGCTGTCGGTTGGATGAAGTTCAGGGGAAAGTAGCGAGTTCATTTACTTTGTGTTGTTTCGAAAGCGGGATGTGAGTGAGAAGCTTTAGCTCTGCGGGCCGACCCGTGTTTCTCTCTCTCTGCTGTTTTATTGAGGGCCTGTCTCAGGGGGCAGGTATTGATTTTCGCCTGGATAAGATGGGATAGCCCTGGAAGACTCCATGACGGATGGATGAGAGGAAAAGAAAAGACTATGAGGAAGGTGGGGTTCTTGTTCCTTCCCTTGACCCCTCGCTTATAATTTTTGAATAAAACATTACATGTTATTTTTCCTCCTCTGCTGCCAATTTAACCAATAGTAATAAGATAGCAATGGCATCAGTTTGGATGTTTTCTCCCAGAAGCACCAAAGGACAACTTAATTGCTCAATTCATTAGCTGGCACCATCAAGGAACCCATATCAGCTCATTTAAGAACTCCTCACTGACCCAACCCTTGAATAGATTACTCTGGAGTTTAATGAAGTCAAATTATGACACTCAGAAGTTATTAACGTCTAAGTTGTCACCTTTTAATCAGCTGTGCTCCTCTTATTAAAGTATTTCTCTTCCGTCAAACTCTTGACAGTTGACAAGCACACACTTTTGACCACCATTGATGCTGTTTGCGAGTTTAAGTGCCAGGTTAAAATCACCACAACCAGAACATGCCACAAAAATATAGAACGGCATGCTCTCTCAGGTTAACGCAAGGTGACGGACAACAGGTCAGCCTGGTGAGGGAGAAGCTTGGAAGAGCATGTTTGTATTTTGTCCTCTGTGTTCCTTTTGTGAACCTCTGTGTCTCTGTGTGAGTGTTTACTGCGTTGTTCTATAGCTGATAGAGAGCAGGGCTTAGGACAGCCGAGTGCACGGGGGGCTCGGGGCGGGTTGAGGGGAGAAAAAAAGTTCCCAAGATTCATTTTTTCTCATCTTGCACAGAGCGAGAGGAGGGGAGTACGGTGTGTTATTTTTCTTGGCTTTAGCCCTCATGGCTCTAAGTGGGTATTGATCAGGTGCCTTAATGCAAACCTGTCAAATTAATTTTGCAGAGAACGAGGGCTGTGACTGCTACAAGATTGCTTCAGCGCTGAATAGTAGGGGGTGGATGGATAGAGGGATGGATGGACTTGGTTTGGGATTGTTAGGATTTAGGAATGAATTTTTATCATCCAAAGGGGAAGCTTGTATTCATTTATTTCATGTTTGGTTCTTTTCACGCTCTTTTTTGTGATCATTCCTATGCTTTCCCAGGCTTCCACAAAATGGTACGTTTGAACTTACTTGTGCAGAAAACAGAAACAAAGAAGAAAGTTGAACCGAGACGGATAAATAATCCTAATCTTACTTATCAATACTGTTACATATGCACATGTTCCACACTTACTCGCATGCCTGGTGTAAAAAAAAAATACCTTAATTTATTAAGTTATTTCTGAGGCATACCCAAAATTTTCTCTGTCCTACCAACACAAACCTAAATATCTGGGGTTTGCCAAATACTACTAGGGTTTTTATTTTTGTGGCGTTAATGGCCTTTTTTTGAAAATAGGCAGACAGGAAATGGGGTTGAGAGAGAGGGGGAAGACATGCAGGAATGGTTCACGGGCCAGGACTCAAACCCCGGACGGCTGTGTCAAGGACTGAGGCTTCCGTACATGGGTCGCTCACACTACCCCAGCATCAACCGCTGTGCCTATATTGCAGGGATTTTAACAGGAACCCCATGCTTTGGTCAAATTAGATTAAGATTAGGCCTTTTGGCAGCAACACTGATGATGCGTTTAATTGGAAATAAATTATGAATATGTGGGGAAAGCATCTCATGTCCAGTTTTAAGTATGGTGGAGGATTTCTGATGCTGTGGGCCTGTTTGGGCCCTGGGAGCCTTGTTAGAACTGGCTGTCACAGTTTCCAGGTTTCTAGGTTATAGTTTTCCTCCTTTGTCATTATGTTTTCAGAAGTTCCCTTCTGTTTATCTATGTCCATTTTAGGCTTGCCACATTGGTTTTGTGTTTAGTTTCTTAACCCGTTCAATTAGGGTTAGCATTTGTCCTTCTCCCTTAATAAGGCGTTTCCTTGTGTTTTAGGTTCAGCTCCTGTGTGTTAATTAGTCTCCCTTCCAATCTTACTGCCTACCTAATGGCTCATCTGCTCCTCATTGTCTCTAGATAAACACGCCAGCACACCAATTAACATCCTATGTCATTCTCCACACCCCCCTCAGTATATAAGCACTGTGTTAGTTATTGTTCCTTGTTGGACTCTTCTTTTTCTTTGTGCCTACTCGTTACCATGTCCGTTTTTACATCCGTTGGTCTTCCAGGTTGCTTCTTCCCTTTTGCTCTGTCGATGCTCCATGTGCTCTGTGGTGAGTTTTTGTTTATGATTTAATTAAATCTTTCTATTCACTGTGCCTCTCCTGAGATCCTGTGTCTGTGTCTTGGTCCTGTACCCAAACCACAAACTCTGACCCTGGTGGCCTCAGCCAGACAACTGAAAATGATCATCAGATCTTTCAGGAGGATAATTATAACAAACATACTGGCAAATCAACCCAGAAATTGTTCTCTGGGCTAAATGTTTAACTTTTTTTAATGGCCATTTCAGCTTCCAGACTTAAATCCTGCAGGAAACCCGTGGGGTGGGCTGAAGAGAAGAGGTCATTACACAGGACCCAAGACTCTGGATATCAGGAGAGAGTGAAATGAAAGAAATTGGTTAAAGATCCTTCATTGATATCCTCCAACCATGTAAGACATTGCATAATAGTAATAGCTATCCTATTGGCAAAAATGGGGGCTGTACAAGATCTTAACAGGCAATAATCGTGGCGCTATATTGACTTCTCTTTCTAATTATTTTTTTGAACTAAATGCTTTTAGCGAGATCATAACAATTTTTAATCACACAAATGACCTAGTATTTTACCCAATCAGAGCTGGTGCCAGTGCTTTTGACAAAACATGTGCTCTCAGGAAAAAAAGCAAATCATTAAAAATGACTTTGTTCCTTTAACTTTAAAAGTAAATCTGTTTAACGGTGCAACAGACTGGAATTGGGAAAATGTAAAACCATCCACTCCTTATTATTATCCACAGACTGTGTGTGATCTACTGGGTTGTCTCTGACTTTGAGTTTTGACATTTAGTGGATCTGAATTTAAATTATACACCGCCTACTGTAGTATCTGACCACTATAGTGAAGTTGTTTGATTATTGTACAGACATTGTAATCAATACTAAGCAAGAAAACAAGCCATGCAATGCTTTGCCTTGAAAAAAAAAATCATTGGAATAACATTCTCTCAGGAA
Source organism: Fundulus heteroclitus (assembly GCF_011125445.2). Taxonomy (NCBI): domain Eukaryota; kingdom Metazoa; phylum Chordata; class Actinopteri; order Cyprinodontiformes; family Fundulidae; genus Fundulus; species Fundulus heteroclitus. Next base: position 12,105,603 of record NC_046368.1, on the reverse strand, counting down.
ACAGAGCAGTAAAACAGAATTATAGCATTAAGTATCATAATGATTCAGAATGAGCTTTACTGAGGAGATATCCAAATATTTCACTGTCGAGATTCTAGATGACATTTTAACTATGTTTTAAATTCATATTGTTTGTGCACATGAGGTTGCTCGGAGCAAGACCACGTATCTCCCTGGTCTCTCATAATCCTGTTGCCTCACAGTCTGTGGCGTAAACGTCGTCCTAGATGTATATCAGAACTATTGCAATGACGTATAAAGTAAGAAAATAAAATACAGGAATATTTTCAGTCAGCACATCTGCTCGTCTACGTCCCTGATCTTATTTCCTTTGTTTTAGTTTCAGTGAATTATGGATGATTGTTGACTCAGAACGGACTTCTGAGTTGTTTGTATGCTTTATTTTCAAAGAGGCCTGCGCAAGATTGAACCTTTTTTCATTCAACAGAACAAACAGTGTGTTTTATTAAGCTTGTATGGAATAATTATTGGGATGTAGTAGGGAAATGATACATGGCTTTCATTCTGCATATAAAAATCTAAAAGGTTTGGCTTGACTTTGTAATCATCTCCCCCAAGTAAATATTTTTCGCTGAATGTCATTTCCCAGCAGTTACAGCCGACGGTCTTTGTCATTTGGCTCTACTTGTTCTGCTCATCAGGAGATGTTTTGCCTTTTTTTTTTTTAGCAAAATAGCCTAGGCTCCACTTGACTGAATAGAACGTGTCTGTGAACAGCAGTTTGGAAATAATGCCGGGTATTCCGGATATTCAAATTTAAGTCTGGTCTTTGTAACATATGAATATGCTGTGAATTAAACCAGAGTGTCTTCCAGGACTGCCTTGTATTCTTTATGCTGACCAACTTCCCTGACACTGTAAAAAAAAAAAAAAAATCCTCAAACCATCATGCTGCCACCGCCATGTTTAACAGGGGGAATGATTTGTTTGACATGGTGAGCTTATCACTGCAAGCAGCATTTTGCAAAAAAAAAATAAAATTGGGTCTTTTCTGACCAGATCACCTTTTTCAACATCTGTGAAGCACCTGAGCAGGACCTCACGCCCCAGAATGTGCCCTGTGGACTGCACTGTGGCAGCTCACTGCTCTATGAGGGATGAGTTAAATTCAGAGGACAAATTTAATTGAAATGTATGTGGGGACACTGCCAATGGGGCTTCAAAAAGCTTCTTGACAAAATTAGGCTTCTTCTTTTTACTCTTTCATACAGGTCAGATTTTTAGAGAGCAGGGCACAAGCATCCTGAGCTTTGGACTTCTGCAGCTCCTCTAGAGTTACCACGGGCATTTTGTCTGATTCTTGGAATAATGCTCATCATAGCTGGCCTATCAGTTTAGGTGGATCTGAAAGGGTCTAATTGGTAAGGACTCTTCAGCCAAAGCAGATGTGCATCAGCGGTCGCCATGATGAGTGCTGTCAGAATAGTGCAGTCAGTAAAGAAGTAGGTTGGAAAAGGACCCTGCATGCGTCCTCTCACAGCTCCTTTAGCATAGGGAGCTCACAACGTCCCGTACTGGCGCTATGGTGCTATAAAGAATCCAACAATCTGTTTAGTTACATAATGTATAAGCACAACTTACCTCACCGAAATTAACGAAAATATTCGGGAAAGAAGAGAGCACAAAGTTTGTTATTCTTTTTCAGAAGGCTGTAGACCCATATTTGACTAGAACCATCGACGCAATGACGTATGACTTAAAGGCTGTCCGAAATCGGCACAGCAGTCCGAAGCTACTTTCCTTCTCACAATAGAGCACTTTGCTGTTGACCTCATGAAAAGTCAAGGAGCAGGAGCTAGGAACAGGAGCTAGGAGCTATGATTTAAAAAAGAACAGAAGCTGCTTTTTTTCCTGACAGGTTTCCAGCGCGTCAAACTTTTTCTCTGACTATTTTCCTTTTTGGATGGTCAAATGAACAAAGCTCTCTGAAACATTGGGAGAATATTTAATTACCCTGCTTGAACCTTCTTCACAGCCTTATCTCTGACCAGTCAAGTGTTGTAGGACATGCCTTGTTCTGTATGATAGAGCGCTTAGTGCTTAGTGTGTTCACTGTCTGCATGAGACATGTTGACTCCTCCAGACAGATGGGGGCGCTGTGTGCTGCAAGAGTGGGGTCTATAGAGCGGATCAGTGGCAGAGAGAGACAGCGACCAGTTCGTATGCCCTGTGTTCTTTTAATAATCTTGTGCAGCAAGATTATTAAAAGGCTACATCTCTTCAGTACTTCCATGTTCCTATGTTTTTTTCTCTTGCCTCCCTCCAAATTGCACAAGAGTGGGATTTTAACCCTGAAGAAGACAACTTCGGCCCTGCAGGAAGCACTGTTAGTTCTTTAACCGAGGCCTTCACAGAACAGCTGTATTTGTACTGAGATTAAATTCCCCACAAGTGGGCTCTGTTTACTCATTGGGCGTCTTCTGGATCTAATTATATGAACGTAGTTTTATTTAAGGGTATCAGAGTAAAATGGGCTCAATACATTTGCACATATGCAAAAACCTGTGCTCTTTTTTATGTCTATTACATAAAATAAAAATAAAATCCATTGAGGTTTGTGGTTGATGGGTGATAAAATGTGAGAAAATATGAAAATATAAACATTCTTTTACATAGCAGTTTATATAATGGCAATAATGACGCTGAGATTATATCATTAGAAGAGCCTCGTGCCAAGTTCCAGTCTGACAATACGCTAGAGTCAATAAAATCAATGCAACGTATATGCTTGAAAAACAAAGTAGCTTTAAAGTGCAGTAAAATTACTCTGTAGGTTTCATCAGTATTCCATGGTCTACACTAATATTGAGTATGTAACACTCAAGTCACTTACCAATGGGGTTACTGTTGGGCAGTATGGGTTTTTATTGATTGGAAAGGATTTTCCTAACAATGTTCTACAGGACAGCGTCGATGTGCTGCTCTAACACAAGATTAGCTAGATTAAGACAGCTAAAATAAAGGTTTGACAATGTGCCTACTAAAACATGCATAAGTTTGTCATTTATTTTACACCCACTGTCTAAATCAAATGCCTTTCTTGCTGTTTCTAATGTTTTCATGCAGTTTTCACAAGTGTTAGGTCAGCATTTTTGTTTCATATGACTCATCAGTAATTGAACTTCTAACAATAACTTTGACCAACTTCCCTGACCCTGCCAACAAAGCAACAACCCTCAAACCATGATGCTGCCACCACCGTGTTTCACAGTGGGGATCAGGTGGTCAACATGGTGAGTTCTTCATCATAAGTAACATTTAGCAAAATAGTTCAAATGTGGTCTGTTCTCTCTTTTTTGGTATGACTTATTGAACTCATGACACATTTCAGTCCAGTTCAAGTTTAGTCATTTATGGATGAAACGTAACAATGTATGGATGAAAAGTAAACATTAACATCTTATTACTTTGCTCTGAATGTTAAAATAATGCCTAGTGTTTTAGCTGCCCCACACGGATAGCTGTCTGTAAAAATGTTTCACCGTTGCAAAGGGTTAAAAATACAAAGTTTAAAAGATATTACTGATTGACATACTTTAAATAATAATTTGACTGAAAAGTACTTTCAATGTGACTGAGAATATGTTGTCATCTTGCAGATTAATGTGTTGCGTTTGTTTCTCGTTCTTTCAGTCCTGTCGACTATTTTCAATATGTTACCAGAAGCAAAGCTAATTCAGTTCACATCAGTGTGCCAAAGTAATTCTTGATTTAAACTCCCCAAATAAAAAGCATTTCATCATTGCAAAATAGCTTTTGCATTTGGAGCAGTATTTGCATTTTCTTTAAACCACTCTTTCTGCCTTTCTCTCAAGGGCTCACAAACTGAATGCATTTAAATTGTAACTCAAATGGTCTCACTTGCAAACAAGCTGTTGTGGCACTGAAGATGCAAATATATTTGCGGGATGTGTGTGTATGCACGTCCGTGTGCTTTAAGTGCATACCTGTGATTGTATAGAGTGTGTTTGTGCTCTCTGTAAATTGACCGGCTATTCTAAGAGGTTCCATTACTGCTCAGTGGCTTTCATCTGCTCATAGAGAGAAAGTCCTTGCATCTTAAGCAAAAAGGACATGTTCCAAAATGCACACACAAATTCATACAAACGCACAACTAAAAATATGGACAGTCCTGGGTGAACAGGACATGTGAGATGAGAACTTAAGTTTCATGATAAAACAAAGAATCATTAAATTATCTAGTGGGTACAACCCTAAAGTGTTCATGTTCTAATCCCATACAACAAGTGAAGATAAGGAATTCAGGAGTCCTCCTAGTTCATTGTTAGAATTTGATGCTTTGGACATCCTGGCTTCAATTGGTGATGCAGTCAAGACTGGTAAAAAAAAAAAAGAAAAAGAAAAGGAAAAGAATAAAAAAAACACAAAGGAGAAAATGAAAATGTAGAGTTTGCTTTATTTGAAAAAAAATATGACTAAAAATATTGACTATGTGAATAAAATACAACATTATCCATAAAACATAATTCTTTTTATCAAAATGGAGAGAAGTCTATTTTATCATTACGTTTGGGATATGCTGTGGCTGTTCCGTTGAACATTTTAAAACAGCTATTTATTTCTTCTGTCTTTTGCAGGTATGCAGTACAAAGAAAATTTTGTTGTGGAGAAATATCAGTAAAATACTTTGCTACTTCACATTAGTTGTGTTAAAAAAAAAAGTTTACACATGATCAGTGAAGATTCTTGATGTAACTGAGAAATGTTTTCCCACTGTTAAGAACTATATTTGTGGAAGGAAATTAAGGCTTGCGTGGCATGTGGCAGACAGATGACATGTTCCAGGATGGCAGATGCAGACTGTCACTGAGCAGGAAATCCAGACATTACTGATTGTGTTTAGTAATAACTGATGTACACACATGGAAATAAACACTAATGGAAGTCTGGAAGTTTTGCATATTGTTCTTAAACCAACTCTGTACAAATTGGTTTTGGTAAAGGAAATGTGTGCCGGATATTTGAGGACTCCTAACTGCTTTGTGTGTCTCTGCATGAACAGACTTTTGATCTCTGCAGAGAGAACAAAAGTGAAACTTTCTGAAAGCTTGATTTTAAAAAGTGACATGAAGCAAATACAAGTCCTTCAATATTGATGGAAAAAAGGAGAACAAATTTTCTCAAAGCGAATAGGTGGAGAAAACGTATCATCGCCACAGTAAAATTATTGCCCGAATAGGAGAACTATACATCAGAACCAATAATTATTAATAATTCACAACAAGATCTATGATTTGCAGATATCATAATACAGAGATGTATCTACAATCCACACATAGAAAGACCAAAATGCAGTACTAACAGGTGGGCAGTGAGATGCGGAATGTCTTTAAAACAAAAACTAAAGGGCTTGAGAAGTCGAATAAATAAAACTAGATATCACAACTGGCAAAAACTGACCACATATTAAAAAAATAAATAAAAAAAGGCTAACTGAATCATAAGGCTGTACATCCATGAGGATGATAAAGATCTGGCAAGGAGTAAATTAACTGGACTTAACTTAAACTGAGGGATCAATCAACAAAACACATGTAGAAGTAATAATAACAATAATGTGTAGTAATATTAAAAAAAACTTTACACTTACAGAATATCTCAAAGTGCTAGAGTCGATAAAACAAAAAAATAAAAGTAGGAACAATAAAATGCAGATAAGGCACACAAGTAAAAGTAGTGAGAGCAAAGTAAACTAAAAAAAAGGCCAAACATCTAAAAAAGTGATCATTAAAAGATTGTGGAAAAAAGGTTTATCAAGCCTGTTTTTAAAGGCTTGCCTCCGCATCCAAGGGGCAGCAGGAAAAGGCCTGGTTTAATACGGACTGAGTCCTTGGAATGTGAAGATAGGTGTTGGAGCAGCAGAGAGAGTGTGAGGGACAGTGAAGGGTGAAGAGGTCTTTTAAGTAAAACGGTGCATTCCCATGCAACGCCCGGTGATTTGGGCAGACGGGAAGCTAATAAAGTGAACAGAGAATGGAGAACAGGGCTAATATTTCTGTGTTTACGCACTCTCATCAGGATCCTGGCAGCGCTGTTCTGAATATTCTGTCATTTGTGTATGTTCTTGCAGGAAAATCCCAAAGAGGAGTGCATTGTAATAGTCCAGTCTGGAGGAGAAAAGAGCACCGACAAGCTTTTCTGCGTCAGAGAGGGAAAAGCGTAGGCCGGAGTTTCGCAATGTTTCAGGAGTAGAGGATGGGAATCTTATAGATGTGCTTGATATGATCTTTGAATGCAAGTTCCGCCACCAAGATTGGCGACTATACTAGAGAGACAAATTTTCTGCCCAGAAAAAACATAATACTGACACAGATCTGTCCATCAGGTACAATTGTAACAACTTCAATGCAGTGCCAATGAGCCCTGCAAGGTGCTGGAGGTGGTGGAGAAGGATGTATTGGTCCACCATGTCTTTGGCTGCCGATATTAATTTTTTTCTTGAGTGTTTTGTTTTTTTTGGGAAGAAGGAGATTGATGTATTGGCAAGGTTGTTGATAGGGTAAACAAGTCATGCTGTTCAGATCGAGAGGAGATGGTGGAAAAAAGTACTTTGGAGTTACAAGGTTTATCTGAGTGTATGGGTGAGTAAACTGGGAATGGAATATATTTAAGGGGTCTTACATTCATTTTGCAGTGCTCCTGATAATCTAGCTTTTGGGCTATCAGACCAGAGGCTAAAAAAAGTGTATCTCAACCAGCTGATTTTATTTATCCCAGCTCAGGGGTAAACCATGGGACTGAACGTGAATCTCTAACAAGAGTGCGGTTGTCCTAGATGCAAGAAAGGCTGTTGTTGTTAAGAAAAGGAAACAGGAATATAACTCTGACAACCAGATGCTAAAAGTTCACAATTGATCATTTGTAGGTTTCTAAAAGAAATCTGTGTAGGTTTGAAAGACATGATGACATGTAGTCTTCATAAACCTTAATGCTATACAAATTGTCCAGAACTGTACAAAGGATTGCACATTAAGAAAAAGGGACATAACTGTGGAAAACAGGACAATAAATTAAATCATTTAACAGCTTTAGAGTTTTCAAAGCAGGAGTAACACAAGGTGGTCTACAGAAACGAACATGTATGCACACATTTGCTTTCATACAATATTGACAACCTATGAATCCACATTTAGGTTTACTTTGCCACATCTGGATGACATAAGTGTGCCGCTATGTGTTATACTCTACTGTGAATGCAATTATTCTGTTGGTTTGTTACTTGAGTTGTTATTTTGTTGGTTGTTTTTGTCTTACCTTCCTGTGATTTTCCAAACTAGTTTTTCAAACCAGATCAAGAGGCCCCCGAAGCTTTAAACTGACAAGCTGATTATGGGATGCTCCATTAGTTATGCCTAGGAGGGCTTTTGTTTGCCACAGCATTTAAAAAAAAAGAACAAACAAACAATTTGATTGCACCACAGTTGTATTAATAGGTTTGGGTACTGATTGATATTCGGTGTGTTTTTGATTTTGTGCAATTTTGCTATGATGATTTAAGTCCAATTAATGGTGTTCTGTGTTTTAGGAAGAGTTTTGATTATAAAGCCTTGAGTAGACTGTCAGTCTATAAATCACTAAATGGCTCAGCACCTAAATACACCACAGACTTGTTATCAGCCTACTCTGCAGAACCAGAACCAGAACTAAATAAGGAGAAGCAGCATTTAGTTCCTATGATACACTTACCTGGAACAAACTTCCAGTAAACTTTAAAATTGCTGAAAGCCTGAGTTCCTTTAAATCAAGATTAAAAACACATTTGTTTAGGATTGCCGTCGACTGTTCTAGTTAAACTGTTTTAATAAATAAATGCCTATAGAAATAATGAATTATGTTCAATCCTTAAAGCAAACAAAATAGGATTCACAAATTCAGAACAGTGACTGAAGTTTTAAGTTTAAATTACATTACTGAAACATCATTAGGTCAACTTTGTAGTCCAACTGTTCTTCATATTTGCTTGTAATTTCTATTTTCCCATGTTTTATTTATTTTATTTTATTTTTCCCATTTTATTCCAACTTGCTTTTATTCTGTTTTATTGTTCTATGTTTTAATCATGTAAATCACTTTGCATTGTCCTTGTACTGAAATGTGCTACAGAAATAAATTTGCCTTGCCTTGCCCAGAAGCTCTTATACAAGGGTTGTGCAGTTTGGGTCTCAAGAGGCACAAAACACTCAATTCCTATAGCCAGGGTCCTACTTTTTTTTTTTCCATTTTTATAGATATTTTGGCATAAATTTAGTTAGATTGATGTAATGATTTTCAGGATTCCTTTTTCTTCAGTTTTTTGTTTAGTAAAAATGTTTATGTGCAATCCATCCCTGCAAAATGCACTTTCATTGGCTGGGAAGAAAAAAAAAAACAATCGGCAGTTGAAGCCTGAAATCTTTCAGTACTCCACAAAGAATAAAAACATACAAAAAAACCCACATACTTAAGCTTACCACCCATAAAAAAAGCAACAGAATCTAAGCACGCTAATTCAGTAAGTGTAGCCTATGTTAAAAACTGGAGTTTTACATCATTCTTTAAAGCAAAGGTCAAAAAGAGCCTGATATCGTGAGGCTGGTTCCCAATCTGATCTAGTTAATCCTGGAAAAGCAACTGGATATTGCAGATGTTAAAGAAGGTAATTCTTGAAACAAAGTTAGGTTGAGAGTTAAAAGACAAAACCTCATTAAAATGATTTCTTACTGCTGTTTCTGAGGCTAATGTGTTGCCACCTGTAGTAAGTATGTGGTTCACCACGAGATTTTTTCAGGTCTAAACCCTACCCTTTATTTTAGAAGTAGATCTTTACAGGTCGGGTAAATCTGTATGAGCACAGATAAAGGAGAGCAAATTCAGTACTTATTATTTTTCTTTTGTTTTCACTACTAGTTGAATATCAAATATAAAACAAAGAGTGTACATGTAGTGTTTTCTAATGATATTGCTCAACGGAAAATAAGTAGTTGCTCTGGTCATCCCTGCACCAACACCATTAATTCAAAAGGTTGAACAACTTCCTCCTCATCCAGTTCTGCAGAGTTCTGTCAATGACCAACTTATTTAATCTCCGTGCCAAGCCAGGGAAAGCTCAAAATGATGCAGGCCATCAACTATGGAATACCCGAGTTGTGGATCACTTACACTACAATAAAACAATTATCCTAGTTGAGAACTCCGTAGTTAACCATAGGTGTGGATGACACATTATTAATGTACAAATAAGAATCTATTTGATTAATTAGACTATTTAATGCCAGAAATAGCTGACAAATTGCAACACAACAACAAACCTGTAGATCCTGACTGATGCAACATAAAAGCTTCACCAAAATCATTTATTAGCATTTTTTTCTAAAGTTTTGAAATCAGTGCAGTTTGTAACGTGTCAAGTAAAAAAAATTATATCGATGCATGCTGATCTTGCACAAACTGATACGAACAACCAGATCTTCTCAAAATACCTCGTTCTAGCAAACTGCTAGTCTATGTAAGTATGTGGTGTTCATCTGCTATGTTTTTATTGTTGCTAACACTGTCAAGCAGGAAATGGTTGTGAAATGTCTTTGAAAAATACTTCTTATCCAGTTGGATAAATGAGATAAAGCAAAAGACGGAGCCTTGGGACAGTAAAATGGAGGAGATAAGGGTGAAAATGTGTAAAGTGGTGTGTCTGTGTCTGTTTGTAAGGGAGGTGGGGTGGGTTTCCTGTCACTCTTTATATGCATCAAAGGCCGCATCCCATTCAAAGCAACATGACAGAGACGTAGAGCAATCTGGCAGACCAAAAGCATTTAATTTTCAAATGTCTCCCAAATAAAACGCTATTCATATGAACAAGGTGCAGAAGACATGCATATGCACACAAATGATTTTGCCAGCACACACTCAAGTATGGATATATGCATGCGCAGATATGCATATGCCATTTTGCCCCTCATCTATTACTTCAACCCCCACAGACTCAGGGGAAAAGAGGAAATGTCTTTTTTAAAGGATTGAATACAGCGGGTTGAGCTTTGCCACTTTAACCTTACATATGCTAAATTTGGTGCTATGTATTCATGCAGAGAGCCACAATACGGGTATTACATTTAGATGTGTCATTTTGCCTCTAATGACATGCCCACTATTTTGAAGCTGAGAGCAAAATGTTCCTACTTTTAGTACTAATCATGTCTTTCCTGATCTTAAACTGAGATTCATACTGTCTGAAATTGGTGTCAAAACATTATATTAGCAGATATTAGCTGTTTTGCTAATTTTAATGGTTTAAATTAACCATTTAAAAGTTGAAAAATATTTCAATTTATAAAGTTAATTTTCAAAATATATCAATTAAAAGTCACAAGACAAACCAGTTTGGTCCAATTATAGTTTTCTGAAGGATAAAGCTTTCTAAAGAGCTTGGTCAAAGAAACTCTTGCTGAAGAAAGGCTTTCCCCACAGCATAATGCCGCGGATGTGGGGATGGTGTACTCAGGATTGTGTGCGGTGTTAGGTCTTTGCTACAGCTACTATTTGCCAAAAGGTTCCAGTTTAATCACGTTTCACCTTCTTCCTCATGTGTGCTGTATCTACTGCAATGCTTGTGGTAAACTACAAATCCTACTTCTTATGGCTTCCGTTCATCAGCGGCTTTCTTCTTACCACTCTTCCACAAAGGCCAGATAGTTGTCCCATCAACACACTGAGCTGTAGATCTCAAGAGCTACCATGAGCCTCTTGGCTGCTTCATCGATTGATGTTTTCCTTGCTCTCCTTGCAAATTGCCATGTCTTAGTAGGTTTTCAGTTGTAATAGACTTAGACTTAGACTTAGACTTTCTTTGTTGTCATTTTGTATACACAGAGTGCATACAGAACGAAATTTCGTTTTCACACAGCTCAGAAATATTGCAGTAACTCTACAGGATACCTTGCAGTGAATTACAGTAATAAACTCTTTCTAAGTTTATACAGACAGTTAAACCAGAGCTGTGAGATATTCGTAGCTTAAGATGTTCTTCAATGACCTAACCATGATTTTACCTTCCTTGCAGCTTTATCCATGACTTATTCAGCATGTTCCTTCTTCTTCACGAGGCTGTTTGTTCACTAATGTTCTCAATTAAACCCTGTAAGGCTTGACGGAACACTTATTTTGGATGGTTAAATTTAGGGAGAATTAAGGGAAAGGGAAAGGTGTGCAAGGTGATGTTGACACCGGCGACTGGTTTAGAGACACTCAGGAAGAGACAGGAGGCAAAGCTGAAGGTAGCAGAAATGAAGATGTCGAGGTTTGCTTTGGGACTGATGAATATGAATAGGATCCAGAAGGAGTACATCAGAGGGACATCTTGTGTTAGATGTACTGGAGATAAAGCCAGAGAGACCAGACTGAGATGATTTGGACACGTACAGAGGAGTGATGGTGAGTGCATCGATAGAAGGGCGTTGGCGCTGGAACTACCAGACAGGAGGCCTAGAGGAAGACCAAAGAGGAGATTTATAGATGGAGTTAAAGAGGACATGAAGGTAGCTGGTGTGAGAGAAGAAGATGGGGTTAGATGGAGAAACAGATGACCCATGTACGGGAAATAGACAAAAGAAGATTAAATTGTCACAGCATTTTTCAGACTTTTATTGTAACACAGATTAAAACACTAATCCTTTTTCTTCCAGTTCACAACTATGTGTTTCTCTGTGTTGGTCCATTCCTTAACTTAATTTTTAATGTTGAAATGAAATATAAAAAAGAGGCATCAATACTTTAGCAAGGCACTGTATTGTAAGCAAGTCATCGCTTTCATTTATGATACAGGTGATACATTTAAAATGAAATTCACCATCGCTACAGCACTGCAAGCGTACAGGCTCGATGCATTATTGCAAACCGCAAAGTCTTTGCGCAAGATGAAACAAACTGCTACGCAACAGATTCTTTGTTCTTGCAATATTACTGCTGAATATTAAAAACCCTTTCTGCCGGCCAGATGATGTTAGCTTTTAGCAGCACGGTAGGGCAGACAATAAGACCACAAGTGCTGCTAGGATCAGGTGTGTGTGCCTGATAGCCAATACTGAGATCAAAAGAAGTATTTCAGTGTGGTTTTAATTGAATTGAAAAACATCTGCAACAGAACAGAATTTCTGAAATATTAGGTGTATTAGGTGTTTGGCCTGTGATTGGATGTTTGGTGTTGAATGTGTATAAAAGAGCGCATGTGCCTGCCTTTCAATCGAAATAAGTGTCCTTGATCTCTGAGAGGTGTGTGTAACACAATGCATTATTATTACACACCTGACGGGCAGTGTTTCCGTCTACAGATGCTCAGAAACATTTGATGTGAAGAATCTGATTCAGATTTATGTCCTCTTCTTTAATTCCTTAGTAACAATATTTCCAAAAAAAAAACAGAGACTCTGTGCTTTAAAAGGTTTGGTCTACAGCGGATTTTCTGTAGCTTTTCAGGGTGTTTTTTAAAAAGAGTTGATTCCACTAAGTAGCGCTGCTAACTGTGCAATCCCACAATCCAATGTCCTAAATCCAAAAGATTTCAAACATTTATACATATGGGGCAAAGAAAAATGGGAAGCGGGGGAGAAGAGCATCAAAGGAAAGGCTATTAAAACACTGACGATAAGAGAGTTATACCAATTTCCCCCTTCCATGTCTGTTTTCCATCCATCCTGCAATCCATCTTTTTCTCAATTAGGAAATGAAAACTACAGATCATCTTAAGAGAGGAGAGATTACTCTCTGACCCTGATGTCCTGTGTGTAATTCACAACACAATACTCTACTTTTTGACTTTTACTATAATTAAGAAAATTCAATTCACTTATGACTTTTAAACCATCTTATTGATCTTCAGCTTTGCAAAGCAGTCCACTTTGGAAGGAAGAAAATCGCATAACTTCTGCAACTAAGACAAAGTCCCAGAGTATATTAATGTTAAAAGCTTTATAAATGTTTGAGAGTGCATTTATGGTATGATGATTTGCATGAGGGAATCAAAGTCCTGCCTTCCTTCCCATCTGCTGCCACATTCACAAATGTAATATGTAATATCTAGCTCTTTCTTTAGAGCAGATATATAGTTATCAGCATATATCACAGATTCTCTTTTGTACATAGATTTGTACTGATTTTCCTTTGTTTCCTCCTTCTGTTGCACATCCTCTTCTAGACATGTGATTGATTATTTAGTTGTGCCTAGGAACCAAACTTTTTTTCCCCCCTGCTTTGAATTAATAAATGAAAATAAAGTGTTAGTGTTTGTGCATGTATTTTGTGTGTAGGGGAAGATGGGGGGGTTAGTGCTCCGTATGTTCCTCATGACCCCCTATGGAGCGCAGAAGCACTTCATCACCAATCATTTCTTCTGTATGCACAGTGCTTCTTTGTTTGTGTGGACCCGCTAGGTAATTCCTTATTATTATTATTATTATTATTGTTGATGCATTTATCTGCTGTTAAGATTAAGATGTTTCAGTATAAGTTTAGTTCAGTAAACAGATTTAAGTAGTTTATTAAAATATAGAAATTAGTTTTACTATTTTTGGCACTTTTTATGCCGCAGTTTCATTTCATTGCAATAAAAATGAAATTATTCAGTGTTATTTCTGTTAATTGATTAAAAACAGAATTGCCACTTATCCCCAAAAGTTACTCCTGCTTCTTTGTTACCTCCCTGATTACTGACTTCTTTGTCTGTTGAGCAAAATTGAGTGGCCTGTTCCTTATAGAGTTTGTTTTGGTGTTATATTCAAACAAATCTCCCAGGTCTGGGGGGCTGGATACCCCTGGGGGGGTAGGGGTGGGGTACCTGGATCTGGGAGTACAGGATGTGTGTGTCCGTTATTTTTATGAATTTTTTCTTATGTGGATAAGAGTGTTTGCATGTGGGGACACTAGGGTGGGAACGTGTGGATGTGAATGTGTACCTGGTTTCCTGTTTGTCGTTCTTCTCAGGTTGGGTTTTGGACTGCCCCCTCTCCTCTGTGTGTAGCCCCTGTCCGGCTCCCCACCTTTGGCTGGTGCCTTGACCCACTGGTGTGTTGGTGGTCTTCGGTGTCCGGGGTTGAGTGCTCGGATGTGTGCTGACTCACTCGTGGCTGCTTCGTGAGGCCCGGGCTCCATGGCTCTGTCCAAGCCGCACTGAAGGGCCGGGTGCCCCTGAGCTTCGGGTCTCTGGGTCCATGGCTGGATCCGCTCTGGCGTAGCTAGCTGCTGGCGGAGCCCGCGGGCTCGTTGCTGCAGCTCCCGGGGGCTTCGGCACAGTGGCTATTAGGGGGTTTCTTGGAACTCTCCTCTGCTCTTCCCCGGGATGGGGGAGGCAGCTATCCCTGTATTGGTCCCTCTTGGGCTCCTTTGCATTGGGGGGCTCTTTCGGGCGTCTGGGGTTCTGGTTGCCCTGGTGTCTGCCCCGGCGTTCTGGGGGGCAGGTTTTGGCTCTTCACAACCACTATTGAGAATATTTCTTATGCATAAACCTTGCATATTCAAGTGCACTCTCGCAAACACCTACAGGTGCTTGGATCCAGGTGCTTACAGATTCACTTCTATACAGAAACCCCTATTGTTTTCTATAACTGTCACTTTATGCATTGTCTGTGAAATAATACTACCCAATTTTCAGTGATGTTATCAAGATGTTGGTTGTTTGTACCTGTTTAAACTGATAAACCACCACGACTTGAGCCGTGGTGGTTTATCAGTTTAAATTTGGAGACAGTTGATCATTCAAACAGGAAAATCCTCCCAAAACATCCATCAGTTCTTGCTTCCCGATTGCTTACCCCTTAACCCAGACCTAAACACTGTTAAGGGTGTGTTTAAAATCCAGGTCCTTGCCAAGTGCAGTGATCTCTAATATTGCTGATAAGAAGCGGCGTAAAATATCCAGCCAGAATTGCGCCATGGCCAAACGTTCTGGGTTAAATCAGTCCACCTTGGATAACAAACAGATCAAATGCCTCATTGACTAATTAAAATTCCTGTGCATGAATGCCGAACCATTATTGGACTTTTGAGGTAAGAGATTCTAACTAGACGGAAAGTGTGCTTGTCGTCTGTGTGTGTGTGTGTGTGTGTGTGTGTGTGTGTGTGTGTGTGTGTGTGTGTGTGTGTGTGCACTTACTTGAGACCCACAGTAGTCAGAAGTGGTTATAGGAACACTGGCCTCTTCATCGCCCAGAGGGCTTTCTGCAGCTACTTAGCTGATAACACATCGGACCATCTTTTCACACGTTCTCCCTCACCATCTCACTTTGCTATCAGCACTCACTTTCTCAGTTTCTCTGTCTCACTCTTTTCATTCCCCGCGGGCCTCTCTCCGTCTCTCCCTTGCTCCTGTCTGCAGGAATGAATCAGACATAGGAGACCAAACAAGATTTTCAACCCATTGCTTTTGATTAAGTGACTTAACACAGAGGTCTGCGGCCCGGCAATATCACTAATGGTCCGAAGAAAGAGAGATAGCGTGTTTGGGGGGGAAATAGAGAGAGGCAGAGAGGTAGGATGAGAGAGAGGGGGGGGGGAGAGAAACAGATGAAGGCTAAATCTCTCACAAGTAGTCCCATTATCTCTGTCTAAAGAAGAAAGTGATTATGAACTTAAAAGGAGCTTTGAGCTCATACCTTTCTCCCTAGCAAGTTTAGTTGGAGAATTATGACTAAGCCGGATTTAAATTCATGCAAAAAGCCTTCTTGCAGAGAGGAGACACAAAGGACGAAGCCTTCTGTCTTTCGGAGAGAGCATAAAAATTTGAACAATCTTGACATTATGGTATGAGCTTCGACGTTGTGAATTTTTGCCATTATTTTATTCACGTGCTAGAGCATGGGTCCATAGGGATGATCTAAGTAGGAATCACTAATAATACTTATTTAACCAGAACACATGAACCTCAACATTTGTATATATCTACGTCTATTTTGTATTTATTATAATTGTATTATAATTTTATTTATTTGTTGTATTTTCTTTTTTAATGTGTCTTAATTTGCTTTAATTTATTTTCATGAATATTACATTAATCTCGTTTTATTTTTGTGCAAGAAATCAGTGCAGAAATTTATAAAAATGGGGGATTTTTTTTTTTAATTCCCTGTTATGGTTGGTGGTTTTGCAAGCAGATAGTTAATTCTCAAAATGTTGCTTTTATGGAAATGCTAACATATGTCGCTACTTATCTGATTTCCTACAGGATATCAAAACAATTTGGAGCATGATCTCTGCGATGAAAGGATATACTTAAAACACTGAAAATACATTTTTATAATCATTTCTTAACAGGAGATTTGTTGGGATGAGTGGATGAAAAAAGAATCAGTTTTTCCTCTTTATGTGTGTCATTAAAACAAATGAAACGTACTTGTTTACGAAGGGATGAGGTCAACAGTTGCCCTCCACATACTGAATTTATTATCTTCGTAAACTTTTGTGCATTTCATTGGGATTTTATGTGAAGGTTCTGTGGTTCACAAATAAAAATCTAAATACTGTATTTTTCGGACTATAAGTTGCTCCAGTATACAAGTCACGTCAGTCAAAAATGTGTCATAAAGAAAAATAAAAAGCATAAGTCACACTGGACTATAAGTCACATGTATTTAGAAATTTATTTCACACAATCCAAGAATAAAAACTGACATTAAATCTGGTAACAAACCTATTCAATTTCACATTTTCATCCACAACAAGCTGAATAACATGGAACATAAGGATCAAAGGAGTAAATTAGCATAACAAGCCATCAACTCCAACCGGGAAGTTTCCTGCCGGCCCATTTCAGCGTAACGTTCCATTATGCTGAAAGTTTCCAACATTACGCTGAAAGTAGATCATGAGCATAACCGTGCAACGTACTAAGCTAACAGTACGACACAGATGTTTAAGAGCCTCATAACGCTCATTTACATCAGCGAAGTTGTAAACTTCCCAGACAACATACCTACAAGCTAGCGCTAGCCGTTATTAGCTTCACGGACAGCCCAATGATGAGGTTCTGTCGCTATCTGGGTTCTCCCTTCGAGCTGCACCACACAACTCTCTGCTCCCTGAATGCAAACTGAAACAGCAAAACAACATACATGTGTTCTTTCTTTGTTGTCTATAGGCTAATGTTTCAGGAAAGGATATAGTTTTCACAAGCCTAGAGAGCCCTCTTGCAGCTATAGACGGTAACGTGTACTCCTTGGTTCGTGTTTCTTAGCATAATTTACGATTTAAATTTGATATACGTCACACCTAACTATAATCTCCAGTACCGGCCAAACTGGGAAAAACGGTGCAACTTATAGTCCGGACAATACGGTAGTTGTCTACTTTTGTATTTAGCCTCCTTTATTCTGACATCCCGTAATAAAACCTTCAGGAAATGGCTTTCAGAAGTGAAGCCGGATGAGGAAAGTGGAATAATCTCTCCTGCACTCCACAAATATGACTTTAATGGAAGAGTGACAAATGGAAGCCATTGTTAAAAGAAAGCCTTAAGAAAACCTGTTTGAAATTTGCCACAAAACATGTAGGGGACAAAGCAAAGATGTGGAGAAATGTGCTATGGTCAGGTCAGATCAGAACAAGCTTGAGCTCTATGGTCTACATACAACGTGCCATTGGAGTATGTCTTTACTCTGTTTGATCGACTAATGGCTAAACAAAATTGCCAGCCAAACTTTTAAGTAATTTTCAAAGATAATGGTCAGTGCACTCAACTCCAGACTCACAAGCAAAGTAATGGGTGCATGGTGCAGTAGAACATGTAAAATTGATAACCAGCACTCAAAATTAAAGGTAGAGTCTGCGAGTTTTCCAGAAGTTTCCCCAATTCCCTTTTTGAATTGCGCATGTCCAAGATCGTCTTAGTTGCTCTTCCGCTCCTCAGGGGGATCGCGTGAAAAAAAATCTCCCAAAGCCATTCTGGTCCTATTTGTTTCTACTGAGGCATCCTCATCTTCTCATAAACCTGTATGTTGTTTGGTTCTTGTGACTCTCAGCCATGTTCAAAGTATACAGTAAGTGCAGCAGAGCTACAATGAATGGCTAACACCGAAGCTAATTGCTAAGCTAATCATATACATAAACACTAGAAGTGCACATCCGCAGCAAGCAAGTGGAAACTAGCAAGGAATGAGCACACACACTGGCATTACGTGTTCGCGTCAGAATGATGGGCATGTAGGACAACCAATAGATAAGACAATACCCCTTATTGAGGGACAGAGGGGGATGTGGGCAGGACCAAAACTCTGACCAATCCCTGACCTTTGGACCGAACAGCAGGGATTGGTTAGAGTTTTTACAAGCCTGCATCTCCCACAGAGACCTATTTTTTTACCCTCCTTTTTTAAATACATTCAGGATGGAAGGACAATTTTACCCTGTATAACAAAAAGTGTTTTTGAACAGGATTACCAACTATAGCTTTAACGTTTCATCTTGGGCTAAAAGCAACATTTGGCTGAATGGTGTCAACCTTGCCCACATTAAAAAGTGAAGAATAATTACCAGTGTGTACTGTTTATCAACTTTTAGTAGTGTTGCACCGATACCAGTATCGGACGGGGGCCCCGATCAAGCACTAAAATGGTGGTATCGGTATCGGCAAATACCAACAAATAGGGGCACAGATACCATTTTGATGTTTGTATGTCACTTGAACGCAGCCTTCTCTCTCCCGACTAGTATTATACATGTTACATAAGTTCATGAAAGTTGCACTATTTTGGCATTTGAGAGTCAAAACTCAGGGTTTAAAAGAGATTAATAAATTATTAATTTAATTTTACTGTCTTACTGTTGCGCTACTATCATACATGTTATAATTCCACGAATGTTGCACTATTTTGGTCTGTGAGAGCCAAAAGTTTATTCAATTATTGTCACCCATTCCAGGTAGGCAATAAAAAGTTCTACTACCCTAAGTAGTATGCAGTTATTCATATATACACACACACATCAATTTCAAATAGATGGTATCGGTATGGTATTGTCATCGGCCAATACTGCAAAGTCAGGTATCGGGTATCGGTATCGGGGCCTGAAAATGGCATCGGCGCAACACTCATTTTTCAAATAATTTTGAAAAACCTGTATCCTTGTCCTCCACCTAACTATAATAGCCATACTTTGGGTTGGTATTTCCCATAAAACCTTAATAAAACACATTATTTGTGGTTGTAAAATAATAAAATGGAAAAAGTTCAATATAAATGCTTTTGCGAGGAACTATTTATTTAGTGTATCGATGGATTTGAGGTGTCACTATTTGCACCTACTAACGGGGAAATGAAGAACAGACACTACGGTCTGAACCTGAGTCTGTAACTTCTTAGCTGTTCGGTGCTTAAATATCATGTCAGACAAGGCAAGCAATGATATGAGGACTTGCAAAGTTATGTAAAAAAAAAAAGAAGAGAGCTAAAGTAATATTTAGTCCAATTATTTAAATGTTTTTTCACTTTACTGTTAAAAATTAATAAACAAAATTGATGTCTTTGTTTGTCTGCCACAATACCCAAGCGCCTAAAGCACACAAATCACATTTGATTGCCTCTTTTATACTTTTATAGTGCTACAGACTCCAGAAGTTAGATCGACTCCGATTCAAATCAGGGGGTCTAATTTACCCCGAAAAGGGGACACAGCCGTTGTTCAAGGGGTAAGTACGCAGATTCTTGACTCCATTTATTTAGTTAGTTAGGCTTTACTTACAGTTTGCTCAAAGTAAATCAAGGGACTGTGAAATGCGCACGAAATCCAACAAAGTCCACACATTACGCGCAGAATCAAGGGACGGACAAGAACTCAGCTTTGGCGCTCTGATGACGTCTTAAGGGACTCCAGTGAGAAACAAAGTGACATATGAAGACCATTACACAGACTGGCTGCTGTGAATGTCGTTGCTTAAATGAGGCAACATGGTGAAAATGAATTTGGTTTCCTAAATTTCACTGTTATTGCTTTGTGCTCTAGTCACAGTTTCCAAGAAACTAAGTATCCTCCTGGTGAGGTGTGCCTCTGAGTGAGTGAGAATGTGAGAGCTCAGGTGTTTATGTGCACCCCCCCCTCCCCCAGCCCCCCTCCCCTGCATTGATGTCTGCGTTCTTGTAGGGTTTTCTGTGAGAGTGTGTGTTATTCTCTGCACATTAGCGGTAATTATAGTCAGTAATAACCCAAACGAGAAGAGAGGGACATGCTGTGTTCAGAGCAGCAATTACAAGTTAATCAGCTACCATGTTGTTGGGAGTAATTAGGCAATGTTGTTGAAGAGGATTTAGATTTCAGATATTTACTGCTGCAGTTGTCAGAGAGGTTATGGTTAGATAGAGAAATCTCAAAAATGAGTGCAAGAACTGCTGCTGCTAGTCATATGTATTTATATTCAAACATAAATGACTTATCAACGTACATCAATATTTTTTTGTTAATTGTATTTAGAATATTTTCTTTTAATTAATTTATAAAGTTGAGCTACATGAAGTAGTCCCAGAAACCATAATAATTATAATAACCATAATTGAAGTAGAAAATATTTTCATTTGTCGCTGGAAATAGGATATTTGTCAGCAATAAACACTCTAACAAATTGGGAAATGGGAATCTCAGTCTAGCAGTTTGTCTCATATCTTTAAAAAAAAAAAAGAGGATGTGTATATTTGAGTATAAAGTGTCAGGTCTCTTAAGCAATGCAGCTCTGCTGTATTCTGCTTTGTTAAGTTAGCCGTTAACATGCTTTGGTAGTGATTGTACGTGTGAGGCCTCTAATTGTTGGGGAGGTAAGCTGCGATTCAGCTCTATGCCAAATGCCATTTAGGTTGAGATGTTAATAATGAGGCTGTGACATCAGCACACCCACCTTAATTGTATTTTGTGTTTAATGAGACCGAGGGTGTCGAGATGGAGGAAGAGGAGGAAGACGGAGCGAGAGAAAAGGAAAATAAAGCACAAAGACGGTCCGAAGGAGACAGACGAGGATCAGGCAATGACCTGTGTGATGCACAGAAGCTGTTCTGACAGCTCATTGCCCACTTCTGTCAACCCTGCGCTGTCTGAGTGTGCGCTGAGTTTTTGCACTTGTCTGTGTGCGTACACATACTTAACATACTCAGAAAATACATGATTAGTTAATGACACACTTTGAAATAACATGCTAGTCCACATTTCTAAGTGATGATTATCCTGAAGATGAATCAAAAATTTGGTTCAACTAAATGTTTGCCCACAGATGCAGCTATGCAGTTATTTAAAGTTTTTTTTAATTTATTTAATGTTTTTAAACATTTTCCCATCTAACAGATTTTTTTTCTTTTAGTTGAATTCTGCAGGATAATAATCACATTGTTTTTGTAAAGGTAAAAATATATTTTTTTAAATAAAATTCTGATGAGCATAAACAAGGAAATAAACTAGTTTTTATTGTACCTGTTTCCTGATTCATAGGTTGATTTATGTATGTTTTTGGTTACTAAATTAGAACATGTTCTATTTAACTCTGCAACAACCACTAAAAAGAATGCAATGTGTCTTTATTTTTGCGTGGTATACTTATCTCTTTAGTGCAGTCAACCCGTTCTGTTCAGTCAAACCCGTTTGCAGAAGTGTTTTTGATTTGACAGCAAGTGTTGAAATGACCTCCTAATACTGTATCTGTGATAGAGAAGGGCCGATCTGTTTTGACAGGAAGGCCAAGCGAGAGAAGGTGGAGGCAAGGAAGAGAGAGAAACCAATATGGCTTTGAATGCCTGAATGAGGTGATTGTGACATTGGATAAGATGTTGAGTTGAGTTATAATCTGTTGTGTTTCATGTGAATGATCATGATGAGAGTGATGACATGACGCCTTGAATAGGGCTGGACGAATGAGACGAGAGAAGAGATGAATGGCCATTGAGAGGTGAAGTGAGATGAGATGAGAAGATAGGAAGACAAAGAGATTTTATGACAAAAGAACTGAAGAGAAAGAAAATGATGAATTGCAGTGTGATTAGAGGAACTTGAACGAAAGAAAACTGAAAACAAAAGTGGAGATGGAAGCTGAAAATAGAAAATGAGAACCTGATTGAGGACTGAATAAGTGGATGCATGCGAAAGAACATTGTGAAATGTGAATATGTTTGAACACTTCTAAACTAAGCAAAAGTGTGGAGGAAAGCTAATACTAAATCTGAATCTTTCCTGTTCAATTAAATGCACGAAAACTAAAATGATTTGCCCTTTTCAAGGTCGTGATTGCACAAGTTCCATCGCTCTCGTTCCTGTTATGAGAATTTGATAAAAATGAGAGACTGTTTGGGAAATGCGTTTTGTTGTTGCATAAATTGGGATCATCATTTCTAAAAACCGCCTCCTCAACGAACCCACAGCACATTGAGAGGATGTGGTCGTACCCAGTAGTAATTAAGGTGGGCAGATTTAACACATTAAAGAAGATTCATCTCATGGAAGCACTGGGTGCCTGGCAGCAAGAAGGTCCTGGGTTCAAATCCTTGCCTGGGTCTTTCTGCCAGGAGAAAATACTTTCCTTTCCATGGTTGGTTCTCTCTGGGTAATCTGGCATCCTCCCGCAGTCCAGAAACATGACTGTTAGCTTAATTCGCCTCTTTAAATTTTCTTAGGAATGAGTGTATGTTTCCATGGTTGTTTGTCCTGTGTTGCCCTGTGATGGACTGGCAACCTTTCCAGGGGGTAGCATGTCTCTTGCCCAATGACCGCTAGGCAAATCCCCCTGCGACCCGGCATGGATAAGCAAATATAGACGATGGACTGATGTTATAGTGATTTCTTTATTGCTAAAAGATCAACCGATGGTATTTATAGTGCTCTGTGCTTTTTTTGAATCATAAAAGAAAGAATACATATCAACAAATATCCCAAATAATAATGGTCTTTTAAAATGTATTTATGTACTTATCTTATTTACCTAATGAATTATAAAGTATTCCACAAATAACTATTTATTAAGCAAAAATGATGTGTGGCTGCTTGGTGACACTGCTGTTAACTCAGTGGGCACTTTTTGTTTTTTATTGTAGCAGAAAATGTATTAAAATAACAATAAGAAATGTCAGAAAGATAAACAGCAAAAAAAGAACATTGGTTATAATTAGCTTTAATACTACTAAAGAAATTAATCAAATAACACTTGGACAAAATTCATCAAAACTAATTAAAACGCTGGTTCCAAACAATTTAAACTCTGCTGCAAATAATTTGAATCTCAGCCGTGTTTCTTGGGCAGGGTGCTCCAACACAGTTTATCTTTTAAAAGAGAAATAAAAAAATAAAAAATAACAATTTAGTTTTGCCCTGGGACAACAACTAATAAAAAAGATAGCAATAATTTTGGTCATGACGTGTAAGAACATTAGAGGACGCTGTTCAAGTCTGGGGCCTCCTGTCTGGCAGGGAAGTGAGGCGAAACTGCAGAAGTCTGATTGTAAACATTATTGAAACAATGATGGCGCCGTTCGTGTTGGTAATTAATTATCCTGATTGATTCTGACCGGAGCTGGTTTTTGAGTGGCATTTCATCATGATGTTCTTTACTTAACACCCCCTCTTTGCACTAATCAGGCAACAATTAAAACAGCCATTTGCATCAAGGCAGATGGAAAAAAAAACAGAAAAGAGCAGGGGTTACTCTGGGCATGGGGGAAAAAAACAACATGACTACATTTATGGTGTTTGTGGCTGTATGCAAAGGTACACAACTTGCAGAAAACACAACACAGGAATGGGTTAGAGTGACCTGCAAAAGCAATTGTGCCCCTTAAGCCACGTTATATTATGTTACAGCTACAACTTTTTCTACTCGGACTCCTTTAAACTCCTCCACAACTTCATCTCTGAACTGTCCTGTCTGTAGTGTCAATTCCTCTCTGTTAAACATCTAAGGCTTTCATACCTCAACTGTACGTATAACGGCGATGAATTGCAAACAGGCGTGCTCTATTTACTAATTAGCTGGCCCCTAAAGACAATTTGTCTTTTATTAACGGGTGCCAGCAAAGGGAGTTGAATACAAGTGCATATCAACCTTTTAAAATGTTTATTTGTAAAAAATTTAAAATATGCTGAAAGCTATGAATAGTTTACTATGCCGCTTCATAATGACGAGCTGCTGTGTGTGTTCTTCTATCGCATTCAAATTTCCAATGAAATACATTGAAGTTTGCGGTTCTGACACGACAAAACGTGCAAAAGTTAAAGGGGTTCAAATAGTTTTCCGAGGCACTGTAAGTTTATACGCTTTGTGCTGCCTTGCTGATTTATGGGAAGTGTGACTGTCGGTTCCATGACCCTGCGACGGTACTTCATGTCCGACCCGTTGCGTGTGATATCCCCACACACACACACACACACACACGCATGCACACACACAGGGGCCCACCATCACTCGTCGGAATATGAGTTGCCACGCCGAAGAGGGTGGCGGGGTCGCAGAGTGAGGGGGTCCACAGGCTGTCCTTGGGGCTGATTGGCTGAGAGTTGTCAAACAATCACAATGGTGGTGAGCAGGGGGCCTCTCTCCCCCGTAAAATCAATTTCAATCAACGTGGAGACGCAATATTATCAAATGTCAAGTCCACCGCGGCCCTCAGCCCTATGCTGCGGCAAAAAATTATTCCTGACAGCCACTTGGCGACTTAATTAAGTGCAACAAAAAGGGGACAAGAGGAGAAAAGGAGAAGAGGCGGCATTGAAAGAGACTGAAGGGGGAGGGCAGCAAAAGATGTGTGTGTGTGTGTGGGGGGGGATTACGAGTAAAAACATCTCAATTGGTCAGTTGGTCTTTTTGTCTGGTTGACTGATCATATTGACATGTCCTCAGAATGATAGTCTCGCTGGGGAGTGGTCAGGGGGAAGGGACAAGGCTGGATGGAAGGAGGAGGAAGGGCGGAGGAAGGAAGGAAGGGAGCACTCAGTGAAAGAGCAGCGGGATGGAATCAAGTGGGAAAGAAAGTTGAGTCTGGGCCAAATAAGGATAAGACGAAAAAGACAGGCGGTAGAGACACCAGGCAAAAACCATTACTTGGTATTGCTGTAGGTGATGAATGTAAATCACGTTCCATTCAACCCTCCCTGTTTATCATATTTGCTTCTTATCCATCAGCCCATCCAGACTCCAGAGGCCTCTATGGATACTTAAAGTCAGAAATAAAAAAACTTTCTTCTTACAACACTCATCTGTGGAGCAACTTTTCTGCCTGAGGGCAGCTGAGAGTTTGGATGTTTTTTTAAAAACTAACTAAAGACATTTCTATTTAGTTAGCTTTCAGTTGAAGTCAATAATGATAATCAACTTGTGTTTTATTATTTCATTTCACTTTTATTTACAAATGTTCATTCGTATCACTTTTGGCAATTCTATCCAGTGGCCGAGAAGTATGATGAAAGCTTATTAGGTGCGTTCACTCCATCAGAAATACAACTGCGCTTTTATGTTCAAAGAAAAGTAGGAGAAAACGGTAAACACCTGTTGATTTCAAATCCTGAATTAGAATAGTTTTCAACTAAGAGGTGCTTTTATTTTTTAAATATTTTGTTTTTGTAAGACAAAGTTAAGAACTAATAATCTTTGTGTTTAAATATACTGCTCAAAAATTTAAGGAACACTGAAATCTAAATTTGACAAAGAATCATGCTGGACCTCCATACTTGTATAGAATGGGTAATGTGTTAGGAACAGAATAATGCTACATTTGAATAAAAGGATCATTATCTACGCACTAAGGGCTTAGTCAGAAGCCCCAGAGCAAATTAAACTAAAAACTGCAGCAGCAGGCCGGTCCAAATTCTTATAACATCGTCAACAAGTCGTCAAAATGGTACTCAGTAGTTTGTGTGGCTTCCACCTGCTTGTATGCATGCCTGACAACATTGGAGGATGCTCCGTAGGAGATGACGGATGGTATCCTGGGCTGTCTCCTCCCAGAAGCTGACCAGGCCATTACTGAGCTCCAGGATAGTGTGAGGTACAACATGGTTGCATCGGATGGAGCCAAACATGATGTCCTACAGATGTTCTGGTGGATTTAAGTCAGTGGAGAGTGGAAGCCAATAGTATCAGCTTCTTATCCTCCAAGAACTGCCTGCTTCCTCTTGCCACATCAGGCTGGACAACTCATGCACCAGGAGGAACCCCTCTGTGTGGCCCACCACAGCTTCTCCAAACTCTTTTACTTATGTCACACAAGCTCAGATTGGACCTGCTTTCATCTGTAAAAAGAACAGGGCGCCAGTGCCATTGTTTGACAAATGCCAGTTGAACTCCACGGTGCTGGGCAGTGAACATATGGCGTCCAGAGGACGTCGGGTCCCCAGGCCCGCCTAGTGAAGTCTGTTTCCAATGGTTTGGACAGATATATTCATTCAAATGGCTCTGGCTGTACTAAACCTTGCACAAAGGAGCAGATACCGGTCCTCCTGATGGGTTATGGACCTCCGACTGCTCTCTACAGCTCTCCTAGAGTAGCTGCCTATCTCTGGGAATCTCCTCCACGCTCCTGAGACTGTGCTGAGAGACCAGTAAAAACCTCTGGCAATGCCATGTATTGCTGTGCCATCCTGTGTGTTAACCTCAATAGGGTCCAGGTATTGCCTCTTGCTACTGCAAAACTACTGGAAAGCTGTCAAAAATAGAGGGGAAAAATGCACTTGTTATTTTCAATAACATCAAAAGAGGCGATACTGATGACGACCCCCTCTACTATTTAACTGACCAGATCAATTTTCCAGAAGTTTAACTGACTGATACTATACTATAATTAAAACATTGTTCTTTTATTTTGTAGATAGAATAGAATAATCCTTTTTTTTTCAACAGTGTAGAAAGTCAGAAGTATCAGCAGCAGGGGGTACGAGCAAATGTTACAACAGAAGAAAAATAGTGTACAGTTATAAAAAATGTGTTTACTCGATTAGATTAAATGAAATGTGCAACTGAATAGGATGACTTGAAACTGTACAATATATGCATTTGTCTATAACAAACAGCAACAGACCATCTACAAAAAACGAAGGGAAAAAACTGTAATTTACAGAGGCATTGTGAACAACTTATTGAGAGAAGTGATGGTTATAAAATCTAACAGCTGCTGAGAGGAAGGATCTGCAATAACTCTCCATTGTGCATTTAGGATGCATCCGTCTGTCATTGTTGTCAAGTCTAAATAGAAAAATGTTTCAAAGGGATTATAAA